>NW_008751793.1:950526-966172 GCF_000715545.1 Opisthorchis viverrini
AACACACCTGACTGTAGTCGGTTCATGCCACAAAACGCCTTAGCAAAAAAATGAAAGTGATCGAGAAATGCACTCATTTGCAAATCAATTTGGTTTTGACGGGAGACTCAACGGAATCTCTCGTTTATGATATTCTACAACTGAATGTGCTGCACACAGGCAGCCTCATGATTCAGTTGGCACGATATTCGAGATATCGCAGTATAGTTTCGTAAAGGAAACTACTCACAAGGTTGCTGAAAACTCTTCGACAGCCTACGACCGGTTTCGCCCTTCCACTTGGGGCTCATAAGGTAGGTGGAGTCCCCGAGTTTCCGTCAACCTTATGATCTACTTGAACCCAAATTGCAGTATATCTTCATAAATGAAATTACTCACAAGGTTGCTGTCGAAGAGTTTTCAGCAACCTTGTGAGTAGTTTCCTTCATGAAAATGAAAGTAACTTATGAAAAGTATTAAGTGGTATACCTCGCTCGATAGAAAGTTTTAGAGCCTTTGGGATCATATCGACTAATACCTACTGATTTACAGGTGTCTGTGACAGTCTCTGTCGAAACCAATTCATGTTTAGAATATAATGCGAAGATTGTGCGAGTTTTTTATCGCATGTTTTACACCTTTTTTAGAAGAACAACAGATTGACGCTTAGTTGATGATGAGAAATTCGGAAAATTCAATGATATTAAGTTTCCTTATCCGGTGACTTGGTCTATCTAGAACCATCAGGCATTGAATATGGGGCAACTTCGTAACCTTGACCAGGATGTTAACCCATCGCTCATGATTTATGCTCTTGAAGGTGGTCGGATTGGACCATGCAAACACAATAGATTGTACGCATCGATCTACATTGTACACATAGGTCTACCCAATGGAAACTCTGATCATTCATGCAAAGTATCGTATCAGCGAATTTCAAGTTTCTCTCAAAGCGAATTGTGATAAAAAGTTATAATCGCTCAGCTGTCGTGCCCTTTTGGTGTCGAGTTGCCATGCGACCCAACGAAAGCACGAAGGCTGAGATAGTGCCAAGCTGCTCAAGCCTAGACAAGGGCAGTCGAGATGTCCTGGGGTTGGGTTCGAACCCGGTCAGTAAATTCGCACTCTGACCACTGAGCCACCTCAAGCTAGTTACACTGATATCAGTGTTTACAATGAATTAATATTCCCGTGATGCTGCGCACTGCCATCCTTTGGTGTATCAAGCAATCGATTAGCTACCGGTAGGCTGTGAGATGCATTCTTAAGCGAGATGCTCACTTCTCTTGTGGTCAGAGTCGATCAAAGTTTGTCGTATGAGTGCTCATTTGCTCAACGCTTCTTTGCGCCGGCTGATTGCAGAGATAAGGACGAACGCTTAAGACAAAAAAATGATCCAGGAAGTATTTTCGACCCCAGTCGCGCGCTTCAAAAGGTTTGAAAGTTCGAATGCATCGTTATCCGACTGTCAAAATGATATCGATCTGAGACTCAGTTGAATCCGCCGTCTACCTACTTCACGAAGGTGGTCTCTCGTCTCCCTTGGGTTGATGTTCCAGACAGCAGAGTACTTGTGCTCATGAAGATACTACTTATAAGATGGAGGAGAACATTTCGACACGATGATCATTAAATAAATATCTAGTATCAGTGTTTGTTTTCAATTCTGTGGCCAAAGTGAATGTTTGTGGGTCACGTCACCTTCCATTCCTGGTCTTTAGGTTCGTCGCAGTCGAACTAGGCGGTTTCCAGTTGGTACAGCGACATTATTCATGACGGAGTGAAGCTAGTCCATGCTGAAAAGCCAACTAGCACTGTACAAACGTTTCATTCTTATTGGAAATCATCTGCAGTGTAAATTTCACGAAGCTCAAAGGCTTCTTGAAACCAAGACCTTTATTTACTCGTGGCCAACGTCGAACTCCCTGCTGGAGTTCTACGAGATACTGAAACAGCTGAAGAATGCTTCTGGACTGACATCTCGAAATCTCCTCACATCACACAAAACGGATTAATGCAGAGGGAAAGGTACCCGTTTCTGAGAAACAGGGCTTAGAATACGGTATTAAGGTGAATTCACTCATTGTCTGTAAAACTTTGGGAAAATTTGCCGGCCTTCTTCAAGCTTATAAGCATACTGGTTGAAAATGTCTCTCTGTGAAAACTTGATCAATCAATCAATCAAACAAGTTCAAATCGTTTTTGAGGCCTGTTGTTTGTCTTACTCAAGTAACCCCAAAGTGGATGGTTCCCCACAGAAATGGTTAATCGCTTGTTGCCCCCCCCTCCCTAGAGGATCATAAGGCTTTGCGCATCGGAATGTCCCATACAGAGTGACTGTTAGAAGGGAGTCGGAAGTCTCGTAAAGGAAACTACTCACAAGGTTGCTGAAAACTCTTCGACAACCCACGACCGATTTCGCTCTTCTTGGGACCGGCTCATCAGAAAGGCGCAGTCCCCGAGTTTCTGTCAACCTTATGATCTACTCGAACTCAAACTGGACTGTTTTCGAGAAATACACTCATTTGCAAATCAGTTTGGTTTTCACGAGAGACAACTGAATCGCTCGTTCATTATATTCTACAATTGAATGAACTGCACTTCGAAATGTGTGCTTGTGACACCTACAGAGACACAGTCTCATGGTTGTCCAGGTTTGGGGTTCGAACATGATGATGGCGTTGACAGCCACTCATCATGGACAATTCCGACAAAACTTTGACGATAAAGAGTAACGGCAAGAGACAATGAATAACAACAGGTTAACGAAGATTGATTTGCAAATGAGTGTATTAGTCGCCATCAGTCCAATTTGGGTTCAAGTAGAACGCAAAGTTGACGGAAACTCGGGGACTGCGCCCACCTGACGAGCCCAAAGTGGAAGGGCGAAACCGGTCCTGGGATGTCGAAGTGTTTTCACCAACCTTGTGAGTAGTCTCCTTTTTGAAACTATACTGCGATATCTCGAATATCATGCCAACTGAATCATGAGGCGGCCTGTGTGCAGCACATTCAGTTGTAGAATATCTTAAACGAGAGATTCCGTTGAGTCTCCCGTGAAAACCAGATTGATTTGCAAATGAGTGTATTTCTCGGAGTCAGAAGTCATTCCATGAAAACAATGGACAGATTACAAACGTCGACACCATAGATGTAAGCCTCGGTTCTGTCATGTATAAACACATGGGGACGAGGACTGGACGCGGATCGTCACTCAGAGAAACCGTGAGGCGAGATCCCAGTGTGGATAGACAGACAGTTTGAATTTGTACTTTGTACGCATGCGAACGTTTTTCATCTGTTCTGACTGGTTATTTCAGAACCACCAAAAGACATAATCTATGAAATACTGTAGTTTCAACTTGATTTCATCATTCACGGCGACATTCGACAGTTATAATTGCATCGAAACACATTGCTGTGTGGAAACAAGTGGTTCGGCTTCATTTCCAAGGCAGTAGAACAGTATGAGTCAAAGACTTATGTGTACTCAAGTTGGGCGCTCTTGGCAACAGCAAAGTCCGCCAGGCTAGCTCTTCCCAGAGCTACGTTCTCCAATCGATGACCTCAAGTTCGGTTTGTCTGATAGTGGTGCTGATTCTTTGTGACTGATGTTGTTTCCGATCTCGTCGTCGCGGTCTAAACTGATGCTCCTCTCCGAAACTTGGAAATTTCCCCTAGCTAGCCCATCCGCAGCGCGCGTTTCCCGCTGAGTGAAGTGTGTGATGAGAACAGAGTACTAAAACCAAGATACTACTTACTCAAGTTCAAACTTACGATGAGCCGTATGCCGTAAAGCCCAGTAGGGAATTGGGATCGCTGAAATATCCAACAACGCTACAGCTTCCATCCCACTCCACTCATTGAACCGTCGAATATTTCGCCGAAGACCGATACCTGTATTTCGGGAAGTACACTCGTTTATGATACTCTAAAACTGAATGTGCCGCACATAGGCCGACTCCTGTTTCAGTTGGCACGATATTCCAGATATCGCAGTATACATTTTACATAAAGGAAACTACTCACAAGGTTGCTGAAAACTCTTCAGTTGAGTCTCTCGTGAAAACCAAATTGATTTGCAAATGAGTGTATTTCTCGAAAACAGTCCAATTTGGGTTCAAGTGGAACATAAGGTTGACGGAAACTCGGGGAATCCACCTACATTATGAGCCCAAAGTGGAAGGGCGAAACCGGTCGTGAGCTGTCGAAGAGTTTTCAGTAACCTTGTGAGTAGTTTTCTTTATGATAACCAATACCTGTAGTTTGGTGAGGTTTTTGCCGCGAGACATTCGCCTGCTGGACAAGACTCCTCCCGAAAATTAGAGTCCGGGGGTCAGCACAAGCGGGTAATCAACCGGACTTCCGAAAGTTGATAAAATTAATGATAAACCGTTTGTCATTTAACCCTTTCTCTGGGACAACTTGGATGTCAACTTTGTGGAAACGGTTTTTCGCCTCCTGTGAGACCGCGCTCAGCGAAAGAAACCTTTTTTCCTTGAATTTTCTGTTGAAGTTCCCTCCCCTCCGGATGGTCAGTTGTTCATCTGTTGGCCGAACTTAGCAGTTAAATTACAAACGTTTTATCACCAGTCGAGGTAAGATTGCCACTTCGGGGTCTAATGACCACGTTTGAAGTGAATTTTATTCAAAATAACCCTTATAAGTGACGGATAATCCATCGAATTCCAGTATCACACTTTCAAGCGAACGTCCTTTTACCACAAAGGGCATGGATTCGAGTTTTCCTATCATTGTACACGTAACTGGCCGTGTTGGAATTTGAACCCCGGACATCTGAGGGGCGCGAGACAAGCACACGCTAGAACAGTCAGGCAGATCGATCATACCACTCACCCAAGTGTCACGTTCGAACGCGACAATTCGGATGCACCAACTGGCTTTTAGTGGAGTAGCCAGGTATGACCAAGAATTAGGACTTCCGGTGAGCTCCAACAGGAGCCAGTCGACAATCCCACGCTTTCCTGCTGTGAACCGACCAGAACTGACCAGGAAAGAGGATGGCTTTCAGTGATAGGAAACGAAAATTCTACGGGTGGTCAATTTGTTCAGCTATGTAGTTATCGAATCTCACAGTATTTGATCGTTGTCAATAAATGGGGTATTGAAATCGTCCAGATGTTAAAGGGTGGGAAGAGAGCGCCCGGGTAATGAAAATCTTAGTGATAGGAAGATCCTAACAAATCGATCTTTCTAGAGAAACAAGGTTTCGTGTGGTTGGATCTGGCCTGAACCTTGCCACTCCGTAGCACAAACCGCTTTCTGTCAGCCTCTTCAGGTGCCATTCGCTCTTACATGTCATGCGTGACTGTTCTTCTTGGTTTTGAACAAAAGGGTTGAGTTCTCCGATAAGCCCGGCTAAAAAAGGGCATCGAGCAAGGCGAACTGTCCACTTCTAGAGAATAGTACAAGTTGAAGACTTATGCAACCTACGTGGTGCGGCTCACATTGAAGAACCATGTCATCAAAGATGCATACCTGAAGGAATGATTTGTCCAAAAGATCACATACATGCCTTCATTATGACCTGAACTTAGCGTATTTTCACAGCAGTCTAAAGATGACTCTTTGTCAAGTTAAGATGTTCTCATGCACGTTCACTGATCTATTCGGATCCCGTTTCTACGAGACCTTCCATGATACTGTCTTACGAGATATCTTACGAAAGCTGCCAGGAACTCCTAGCATGAAGAATGCAGGATACTAAAACACATTGATCTTCCAACCAAGTCGGCCTTATTGGGAGAGCCGACCAAATCCCAGCTAAATCTAAAGAATAGAAAAAAGAGACATCTGGGGGGAATATTTCGAATCAGTACCAACAGGAATTCGGATGAGGCCTCTACTGGCACCTTGAGTAATGGAGTATGTAGCGCTATTTAACATGCTCAAAGATCGGCATTCAGTACGCGAAAATATTTTAATATATCTGTGATGGTATAAACATAATGAGACAATCGCTCGCCATTCTACAACTCAGATAGGTTGCTTGGGGTTGCAGCGTTCCAGTATGACAACGCCTTGATGAGCTTGGAACACTTACAAAATCGCCTCAAATGCGAAGGTTTGGTAGATCGACATTCCTCCAACCAAAAATAGCAACATGCGTCTTGAAAGATTGCAAAGGGTTTTCAGCAGCCTTATGAGTAGTATATTACCCCTATTCGTACTCTCCTTTGTCCTTGAGGTTCTATTGCGGTAAACGTCATGCTTTGATGCTAAAAACATCTAACAATGGTTACTTCTGGAGATTCAGCTACTGTTTGCAATACCCACTACCCGGTTTGCTAAAATTGTAAAACCTCGAGGGGTTCAGATGAATTTCAACTGAATTTCTCAGGTGAGCTGAAAACCGCCGTATATCGCATCATACAAACAAATGGTTTTCAAATAGAAAATTAGCCTTCTTGAAGATCGAAGACCAGGCATACCTTAGAAGCTCAAAGAACATCAAAACCGGTAGCGCGCTGTCGAATGATCTTCAGCAATCTTGTGAGTAGTATGCTCTGTCGTGATATACTGTTTTCACGTTCACATAGCCTTCATTTGGACAGCCCTTCTTGTATCCTGGCGCATTTTTCCGGCGAGTCCACTCAAAAGGAGGGAACTCACTGGACTCGAGTCCTGCTCTGATTGGGGCTCACTGTTGGCCGTGTCACGCTTTCATCTCCTGACATCTGATAGTTGAGGCAAGTTTGTTATCACTACTCTATGAGTTGGTACACCTGAATCAGCCCCTCTGAAGAGGCGATTGACCCGAAGTCTTGAACGATGACTCAGTAACTGCACTGGTCGTATCGTTCGACTGATCCATCTGTCTTCCCAGCTTTCCAGCAGACCGACGATGTGCGGTGACAATCAGCTCCAATTCGGAACTCGAGTCCAGTACTCCTCTTCCTTGTTGTGGGCTCGCCCGTGAAAGTGCGCTTGAACGAGCGATTGATGTGAGTTTGAATTCTTCGAGTCTCATAACAACCCACCTTTTTTGTTTCTCAAGCCGAAATTGAGTTCGAAGAAACAGCGAGAAAATCGATGACCAAAGAGCAAAACTCAGAATTTATAGCATAATTTCCGTCTCAACGCATCATTCCACATGATTAAGGTAGACGGATGATCATTGATTGGACAGTGTGTACTGAACACGCTAGTTGCAAATTTATCCAAAACTGCTTGGAATGTTTTCATAAAGGAAACGACTCACAATGTTGCTGAAGACTGTTCAACCGCCCACGACCGGTTTCGCCCTTCCACTTTGGGCTTATAAGATAGGCGTTACCCCCGGGTTTCCGTCAACCTTAGGTTCAACTTGAAACCAAATTGCACGAAATTATCGAATATACACTCATTTGCAAATTAATCTGGTTTTTCGAGAGACTCACCTGGAACCCAGCTGAATCTCTCGTTTGTGATGTTCTCAGGCAACTGAATGTGCTGCACCAAGCCGCCTCATGATTCAGTTGGCACGATATTCGAGATGTCGCAGTATATTTTCATAAAGAAAACTACTCACAAGGTTGCTGAATACTCTTCGACAGCCTACGATCGGCTTCGCCCTTCCACTTTGGGCTCGTCAGGTAGGCGCATTCCCCGAGTTTCCGTCAACCTTATGTTCTACTTGGATTGAAATTGCACTGATATCTCGAGTATCGTGCCAACTGAAACATGGGACGGCCTGTGTGCAGCACATTCAGTTGTAGAATATCATGAACGTCAGATTCACTTGAGTCTCTCATGGAAACCAAATTGATTTGAAAATGTATTGCTTATGTATGTATTGCTTAAATGTATTGCTTAAATTATTCACCTTTGGTTCAGACGAGTCTGTCATCAACACGAACTTAGTTTTCAAATGAGTGCAATTCGCTAGTCAGATAAATGCTATCTTGTTAGACCGAAGTAAACGCAGTGGACAAAGGACTTCCGCTAATTCCACTCTTTGGCGTAAACCAATAGGCATGTTGTGGACAGTCCGATGAGAATTCGGCTCTAAATGCACATTAGGAAGGAACTACGCAACTTGAAGTTCTGCAGTCGCCGATGATACATTTCCTTTTCTGTCTGGCTCTTCTTGAGAGGTGAAAATTATTAGAACGGTTCTCGATACCTTCCAGAGCCTGTTCAATAAATCCATTGTTATCGTACAACTGTCAGTCGAGCGCTTTGTTGCCGTGTAGAGCAACATTCCAAGTTTCTTGCTCTCTTCAGAAACCCTAATAGACTGACACAAATCGCATCACGGAATGGCTATCCGAGATTGAAATCTTGCAATCAACTTTGGGTGTGACGTAATCAAACAGCTTACGACTCAACTCAACTTAGAACTCAAAAGTCCTGGGACTGAGGCGCCAAGGGCACTGCCGTCAGAAAGCACAGCTGAATGGTTGCCCAACTTGAGACCGGTGGATGCCTTGGGTTAAATTGCCAGAGCAATTTTACCACGTTTCCACTACGTTCCCGCCTGTTGCTCACATCGATCAATCGACCGGTTTTAATCGGTTCTTTTATTCGAGAACGCCTGCTAGGTTTTGAAGAAATGACAGTCCTGTTCTGAAACACGATAATTAAGAAACTGACGTCCTAGATGATTCTCAGGCACTCTTGACTCATTCAGGTAGGTGAGGTACAATCACGGACACTCCGTTCATTCTTTGTCCGGGGAGTCAATCGTTAATATCGCTTTTATTTGAACAGTGACCTCTCAAGTGACTTCCCCACCAATTTAGTCGTACGTAATAGCTTCCGACTACCTTGAACACCAAAAATCCTGTTGAATTTACGACCCGACTCTGTGGGTAACCTGATTTCCTCAGTTCAAAATCATTTTACCGAGGCTGTCTTTTTTGTTACTAATGCGTGATAAGTTGTCAATATATTGGTAATATCTTCAAAGACACCGGGGCTAAAGGGTCACCTATAACGTATCAAAGCTCGACTGGTTTTGTGGTATTATACCTGATTCGGACGGTCACCTATTCCTTGTAGATTTAAAGTAGTAAACTCTGTAATGTACTACTCATAAGGTTGCTGGAAATCCGTCGACAGCGCACGACCAATGTCGCCCTTTTTTGGGCTGCGTTACCCCCGGGTTTCCGTCAACCTTAGGTTCAACTTGAAACCAAATTGCACGAAATTAGCGAATATACACTCATTTGCAAATTAATCTGGTTTTTCGAGAGACTCACCTGGAACCCAGCTGAATCTCTCGTTTGTGATGTTCTCAGGCAACTGAATGTGCTACATCAAGCCGCCTCATGTTTCAGTCGCGCCTACCTGATGAACCCCAAAAAGGGCAAAATCGGTCGTGGGCGGTCGACGGATTTTCAGCAACCTTATGAGTAGTAAATTAAAAATATACACGTATCGCGATATCTCGAATATCGTAGCGACGGAAACATGAGGCGACCTGGTGCAGCACATTCAATTACCTGGAAACATCATAAACGAGAGATTCAGCTGGGTTCCAGATGCGTCTGTCGAAAAACCAAATTAGTTTGCAAATGAGCGCATTTCGCCAATAAATTCTGTTTTTACATATGTTGCTACCCCCATAGACCCATTCTCTCTCTTCTCTACTCAGTCTTGAATCAACACGAACTACGAATTTGAACTTAACCGTCACAGCGCTGGTTGCACTGGGCACGCCCCTAACAGGTGGGACTATGATTTGGACGCGTTTTCCTTTTATCCATCCTCTATGGCCCAACTGTCCCGATGAGTTGTGTCTCAGAACCCCTTTGAATTCAGTCAATGCGGCAATCGATCTAGGTCAGCAAGCTGGCACCAACGACAATCCTCTTGTGACGACGAGGGTTAGTGGGCTCAATGCTCAGCCACCTGGAGACGCGGCAGTCGATACCTCTACTTGGTCAGGTATCTCCGTTCGTCCAAACGACCGACCAGCACTACCAGCGGGCAACGAGGTCAAACTATCCGAGAATATTGTCGCTTCCGCAGGCAGCCATCCCCCTAATCCCAACAAATGTCGATCCATGTTTTGTACCGGGTGTGGAACAAAGATTATGCAATCACATCTGTTGTGTCTTTCGGACGGGGAGCTTTGGCACACAGAGTGTCTTCGATGTTGTGAATGTGGGAAGTCACTTAATGCAGAAGCCAGCTGCTTCAATCGAAACGGGAGCATCTACTGCAAGCAGGACTATCGCAGGTAAGCAATGGATCATTCAATTGTCTATAGTTACCATATGTGATTTTATTTGCTCTTCAACACTGGTGCGGCGCCACAGACTATGGATGGTGGTGCGCGCAACCATCTGTCTTCAGATTGCGCCCAACTAGGCATCCGGGCAGAAACGTTTTGGAGCCTTGAAGCAAATCAATAATAAAGCCATCGTGGACCAATAAGAATTGGGCTAGTCAATCAACCGCCGATCGGTATCCGTTCACAGTGTTTCTATTTGACTGATTCAGTGCGCAGCTAACTTAGGACCAGCCATTTCAATCCAAGCCCAATCAAAATATTAGACTCACGTGACCCGGAGACGTCACGTGAGTAGACATTTTCGTCACTCTATTCAGGGCATCGCCTGTACTAGCAAAAAATGATCATTTTGAAAACCGTTGATCTATCTTGATTGCAGCGTAGATGTGACGCTTGATACAATGTTCACAGGTTAACAAAGTGTTATCTGTGTATAACATTGCTGAACAACGCATGACCAAGATCAAGAGCTCTCAAAACTCGTATGTAAGGACATTCAGGAGAGAATATAAGATGTCTTTGTAATGCACTACTCATAAGGTTGCTAAAAACTCCTCGACCTTATGAGCAGTTTACTGCAAAAATATATATGTATCGCGATATCTCGAATATCGCAGCGACTGAAGCATGAGGCGGCCTGGTGCAACACATTCAGTTGCCTGGAAACATCACAAACGAGAGCTTCAGCTGGGTGCCAGGTGAGTCTCTCGGAAAACCAAACCAAATTAGTAATGAGTGTTTGTAAATGAGTATATTCGCTAGAATATAATGTGGTTTCCCGCATCATGAAATCTGGGCACGCAGTAATCTGTCTATAATTGCGGCTTATTCGTTGTAGTGGAAACGGTGTACTTCAAAAACGCTAGTACAAAGTACCGAAACAGTCGAACGGCATCGTTAAAAGCCAGTCAGCAGTTGATGAAATTTCATCAACCTTAAAAGTAGTATATATATGGTAGTATGTGCAAGCTGGATCTTGCTATGCTACATCCTTAGTTTGCAAGTGAATTTCAGCCCTGGAATAATTCACTTTCAGGTCAAATGTCTTCATAATATCAGTTCTTATGTGTAGCCAAAGTTATTTGTCCCGTCTGTCAATCGTCACGGAACTCATATGGTTTTTGGACTTCTACAATTTTATTTGGCATCAATCCCTGCTGCAAATTCTTCCGTCTAGCCCAGTGAGATTACTTTGTATAATTCTGGACATGGAGGGCGATAAGATTTGAATCACGTTTCTGATGCTGTCTATTCCTAGAGTGTAGCCTTGGCAATATCGAACACCGAAACTGTGACACGCTAGACGGGCCTATTGCCACCAGCCTACCAGATAGGCTGACTCAATGTCCGTGAGCCACGAACATATAGTCGAGAGTGGTTCATTGATTTGCCAGCTGTGATCGATGAGCGATCGATAAACAAGTAGGTGCATGCACAAGTGGTGAGCTCTAATAAAACAACCGTCCAATCCAGTGGCTCCTATTGTCGGCCCCGACCAACCCGAGGTATCGCGTCAGAATAAGCCAAGGGCAGCTCATATGTGGACTCGATGTCAACGTGAAGGTGGACTTAAATCGAAAAGTGAATGTGGGTTTACTGTGGATTGCTGAAACAAGTGAAGCGAGGAAGATTGTGTTAAAAGTAGGACATTTGCACTTCCATGTCGCGCTGTAAAAACTTGCTGACTTGGAAAAGAAAGCGCTACTATCGAAGGTAGTATTTTCGAGGCTACACAACGCTACGATCAGACAGTATTAGGTCAGAGGCTGGACAGAGTACGAACACGTGAGATTTAGTGCACAGATGGTCGCATGGGCGAGCCAAATACTAGGCGCAGTTCAAACTTCTGGGTCAGACTCATTGATCGGTGGGGTTGGCAGTGCGTGGCAGCTTGTGTTTTACTGGAAAATGGAGCAAAATGCTCCCTCTTTTTTGCTGAAGAGTCCATTCACTTCAAGTTGGTTTTTACCTTTCGAGAAGTTTCCACAAACCCGGATCGATGCTTGTATCTCTAATAGAAGCATCATTCAGTGAAGTTCTGGTCTGTCAGAAGAAGAAGTAAAAACTTCTTTCCACTTCGTTTTCCCTTGAAAACATCCAAGGCACAGTTAGGTAGGCTTTGTTACACGAAAGATTAACGTTTATCATTCATTATCCGATTGGCTGTAAAGCTGGCCTTGCCTCTGAAAAGTGACACAGCAGCACAACTTATACTCGTTTTTTAAACGTAACACACTACTCACAAGGTTGTTGAATGTCTTTCCACAGTTTGTGACCGGATTTTTCTTGCTTGGGGCTCATCAGGTAGGCGCGTTCCCCGAGTTTCCATCTAATTTATGTTCTAATTGAACCGAAATTGGACGGATTTCGACAATTACTCTCATTTGCACACAAATTTGGTTCTGACAGAAGGTTCACCTGAATCTCTCATTTAGGATGGCCCCTTTCAATCGAATATGCTGCGCCGGATCGCTTCATGTTTCATTCAGTATGACATTCTAGATATCGAGGTGAAACGCATTATACACAATGTTACTCAGATTTCGTCGACAGTCCGTGATCGATTTCGCCGTTCCTTACGGATACTCGAGAACTGCGTCTATCTGATGAACCCCAAGGAGAGCAAAATGAGTCGTCGGCCATCGAAGAGATTTCGGCAACCTTATGGGTAGTGTGTCACGTCTAGTTCAATTTGTATTTTGTGCAGTGGAACAACTCAAACTTTCACGTTCTTACCAGCAATACAGGCTTGACAGAGATACTGTCACGTGACTGACTTTTCTTCCCTTTACGCAGTATTTCCAAAAGAGCTCTTCCCTCCAGTATCGAATATCAACACAGACATCTTGTTTGATTCTCCCAGTTCACTCACACGAGTTCAGTACGTTCACGCATCAGAGACTACTTGTAACCATGGGAATAAACATCAAAGGTGACTTGGTGGACGGAGACGACCATGTTCTCATGTTCCTACTCATTCATACAACAATGAGCGATGTGTTACGCCCCTTCAGGGCCACTGGGTAGGAGAGCGTTCATTCCATCCACTAAGAGCCTGCGTGCAAGTTAAAAAATATTCAGGTAGATTAGTAGTCACTTGGGCATTTATCACAAACTCATCCGTGTCATTCATACAGTCGTGGAAGCACTGTGCTCGAATTCCACTGTTAGTATGGCTATTCGTGGTTTGAATCCCGGCCTTGAGACGTCCGAGACACGTATGTTATCTTCGTCTCATGACTGCATGGCAGACACGTAAGACTGGTCAAGTTCGATCAGATAAGTATGACCTCATTTCAGACGACGCGGTTCCTCCCCTCCACGTGATACTTCGTTGGTACCTCATGTGTGGAGGCTGAGTAGAGGTGACGCGCTCAACTTGCATTGGGGTTGCTACGAAACCCCAGGGAACATAGCCGTTAAACAGATATTGACTGAAACTTCGCGAAATTTTGTAGTCAAGCTCCATGTGGGAGTCCTTTTGTGGATGTCCGGTTAATATTTATCAGCTGTTCAGACCCCTGTGTACTAGTTTGGTTTCATCCCAGTTGAATCTCCCGTTAATGCTATTCGTTAATCGATTGTACTCTACAAAGTACGCCCCATGTTTTATTTGGCACGATATCTGATGCGATACCGCAGTATACGTTCACAAAGGAAACTACTCACAAGGTTTGTGTTTGTAATTTATTACTCATAAGGTTGCTGAAAATCCGTCGACATTCCGTGCAACTTGGTTTCAAGTAGAACATAAGGTTGACGGATACCCTGATGAGCCTTAAAATAGGGCGAAACCGGTCGTGGGCTGTCGACGGATTTTCAGCAACCTTATGAGTAATAAATTACAAACACAAACCTTGTGAGTAGTTTCCTTTGTGAACGTATACTGCGGTATCGCATCAGATATCGTGCCAAATAAAACATGGGGCGTACTTTGTAGAGTACAATCGATTAACGAATAGCATTAACGGGAGATTCAACTGGGATGAAACCAAACTAGTACACAGGCTCACAAGGCTGCTGCAAACTCTACGACAGCCCACGACCACTTTCCCCCTATATCGGTACGCAAAAGAATGTATTTGTAGAATTTCATGAAAGTTGGGTCCAAGTAGAACACGATGTTGACGGGAATTAGGGGACTGTGCCTGATGAGCCCCAAGAAGGGCAACACCAGTCACAGGTAGTCAAAGACTTTTTAGCAACCTTGTAAGGAGTGACCAGCCTCCACGCTGTTGATGCTGTTTTCCCACCAGTGATTGACCCGGACTGACGGGTCCTTTCAAATCAGCTCAAGGAGACCGGTGAAATACCTGCCGGGTAATCATGAATTTTGGTGCAATCAAGCGGATTGTAGTATCCGAAAGCTGTTACGCTGTTCGGGCATGTAAATATAACGGTTCCGCCCGACTTAGTATAGGTGCAAATATGTCCCAACCCAAGGAACCTCAGTTTATAGCCGTGCTTCAAAGTGGTCATCCATACTGGGCTTACTGGCTGATCAGAGGAACGTCTGGCCCTGATTTGTAAAACGAACACTACTGTTCATCTGTGTCCCGGGGCAAACGACTGTGTGCTACAAAGTTACGAACACTCGACACCGCATCTCGGATACCGGTTGCTAGCAAACTATGTCTGTTTTTTTTCAAATAACGACTGGCATAGCCTCTTGGACTACGTACACGGCAGTGAGCACCCCTCACGACTGATAGCTTTGAAATTTAGATCACAGTTTGTGTGCACTCGTCTGTTAGTCGCAGAGATGACCAGGAAACAGTGGGAAGTTTGTTGGCCTCGCTATAACATGTGATCATCGCCTGTAGATCATCAGATGTTCTCGGTAGATTGGCATCTCGTACGGAAATAAGACGTAGTAAAAACCATGTCAGATGATTCCGTATGAACGACGTTCGTTTTGACATCGACGGAGCTTCAATAAGTAGTATCAAGTAGTATCTTCTTCTTCCTTATGGTTCTCACTGACCGGATGAACCGAGGAAATTGGGACCACAAATTACAGACAGAATAAAATGATTACCTTGAAAAAACACTCTATGTTAAGTGAGCGTTGTGTAATGTCAAACCACGAAAAAATTGAGCAACGCAAAATGTTAGCCTTTCTGAACCGCACGTTATCTGCAGGGCAGTCCTTTTACAGGGGCTAGTTGTCCCGGACAGTTGTCATCCAACGACAAAATTGGTCAACATAAGTTTCACTCAGACTCCGGCCTTTTTCTTCCGGTTTCGCCAAATCAACTCTTCACTTAGTTGGTTTTAATAACTGCTCCTTAGTAGTGTGGATCCTTTTTCTGTCCAGAGAATACACCTTTGCTGGTGAGATACGGCAAAGCAAGCAGGTGATTCACCAGCACATACGAGGTTCACATCTAACTGTCTAAACTCATCTGTCATCATCATCATCCGAAT
>NW_008751793.1:966254-990792 GCF_000715545.1 Opisthorchis viverrini
TCATCATCATCGACAGCATGACAGCAGTGCTCAACACCAATGCTTCACTGCTGTACAACCATGACTTATTTGAAAGCCTTATTGTAAAGAAAAGAATAAAGGTGGACGGGGCAGGGACTTTGGGCTAGCTTACTGCAATCATTCTGAGGTGCCTACACCTTCAAACACTGATTCAGGCAATCTGGGTATAAACTGGCAACAAGAACATCACTTGACATCGACTCACGGAGATCACGCGGTCCCCATGCTGGAAGGCGAGTGAAACCGACAGCACTCAAACTTTTGGAAAAAAGCACTCTCTTCGGTAAACGATGTTCAGGCGTACACAATATATGGCCTTAACAACGCAGCTTCTAGTACTGGAGACACTGCTCCTCTGCACAACCGAAAACTCGCTTTCTACTTGCCTCGTTACGGATTCCCCGACACCAACCCACACACGAGCTATGGCTCTGAGACAACGACTGTCGAACATCTGAAGACGTCTCACGTCCGCTACTCGAACAGGCCAAGAACAAACAGCCTGCACTGTAGCTTGATACACACTTCCCTTGATATTCACTTCCACGCCATAGGTGTCTCACATTAGCAAACGCCACCCGAGCCTTGCAGATTCGTGCATTGACCTCATCCGTCACACTGCAGTCAGAAATAATACAACTTCCAAGATACGTAAAACGCTCCACAACTTCTAGTGCCTCTCCCAGGATTGTAGGTGGCACGTTCAGTGACTGCACGTCCACGAGCATGGTTTTACGCCTTGTGGGTGCAAAATGCATAACAAAGGACGGATTGACTTTGGTCAGTTCATCCAAGAATACTTGCGCCTTTTCCTCCTCTTCGAACATGAGAACGATACGTTTTTCTTCACAGGCTATTTAAACACCTGCGTTTCAGAGATCTTTCAGTGTTCGTCTCATTATTTCGTCGATCACGAAATTGAATAGGAATGGGTACCATTGACAGACAGCACTCTGTGTAAGGAAGCTTTTGGAGAGCTCTCCGTACACTCTCACACGTCCGGAAGTCTAAGAATACAAAGAACGTATTATGTTCACAAACTTCCTGAACAGTCCCTCTTTGGCAAGCGTGTCAAGAAGAAGAGACCAAGCAAATGTGCCTCGGAAATCTAGGAATGCCAAAATTATGTGAACAGTCCTTGGCAAGCGTGTCAAGAAGAAGAGACCAAGCAAATGTGCCTCGGAAATCTAGGAATGCCAAAATGATGGGGTACTTGTACGTATGGCCTTGTTCTAGCACCTGACAGAATGTGAAAATTTGGTCAACGCGACCCCTACCAGGCAGGAATCGCACTTGATGCTCTCAAGCCACCATAAAGATGCCAGCAATCTCGTTACAAAAGGGTTTAAGCTAATCTCCCGGTGGTTACCACACTCACTGCGAGCCGCTTTTTTTGAAAATGGGCACTATCACTGACCCCCCCCCGATTTGCCTGGACAAATCTCTTTATTCCAAATACAGACAAACAGATCAGAGACAAGCGCTGACTGCAGATTTCATCCCCATTTTTCAACACTTCGGAACAGAAACTCGGTGGGGCTTGGGAGAACATATGCAGTCATAAACTTTCGAGGTCATGGACTGTTCCAGGTTCATCGTCCAGGGTTCTTCGTCAATTGTGTGCTCCATATAGATGATAGCCGATGGCCACGATAATTGCTGTTCGAACTATTCAACCTATCGGAACATCGTAGTATTACGCAGCGGATGATTAGGCGAATATTCATAGATTTTAATTAATTTGCTGCGGTTACATTGATTTCAAGAAAGCTCGGTGGTTGATGCGTGAAGCTGTTGCTCCCGAAGGTCCGTGGTCCACATCCAACCATCGCATTTCCATTAATTCTCTCTAGGCTTATCAGCACCTCAGTCCTTGAGCTCAACTCGATTGATACGACAGCTAGACATCGAAAGGTGTCTACAGCTGTGCTGTACAAGGGCCATACGTCGGTGCCTAGGTTACACATTTTTAGGCTTGTACTATAGCTTCCCTTTTGACGGCCTCACTTCGAAGCCCCATATGGAAGCTTTCAAAGTGGCTGCAGATCGCTGGTCCACTTTCAGATTTGTTGTTCCGTCAACTGAGATGACCTCGTGATAGCTCAGGGACCTACTGACTGGAAGTTCTGTAGCTCGGCAAGTATCTCAGCCCTCAGGCTTCCTTCGGGCGGTATGGCAGCCAAGCACGAGAATAGTCTTGCACAGAACCCAGATAGATGTAGCTTACAGGTAGAACGGGAGACAAGTGACGAACGACAGGTCGTGGGTTAGAAACGAATAATGCGCAGTTCACGCTCACTTTTCAAGACAAACTGCAAGCAACTAGAGTTGAACAGGGTTGTTACATAAGCAGGGGGAAAGAGATCAATGTTGGAGTAAAATATAACGAAGTAACGACGACGCCTCTGCGGGCTGGTCGAAGATGACGTGCTGTCTGCTTCAGAAGGCGGTCTTTTCAGAACCCACCATTCGGGAAGTGAAAAATTCCTGATTCAGAGGCGAACACTTACTCATATTTAGGAAACGAATACAACAAAATCTCCCGGTGAAACACATAGGGATTTTGTCAAGAGAAGCTTGTCACGTGCAAAAGACCTGAGTGCCTCTTCCACCTGGCAAAATCCGAAAGAACGGAATTGTGAAAACTACCCGCCTCTGGCTGTCGGTTGTATCGTGAAATTGATGGATCGGCTGTCTATACCTCTGCGTCAGAAGCAACCGTTTTAGCTGATCCCAGGAAGAACTGAATCACATGGTTCTCAGAGGGAATTTCTCACCATATGATCGAACACCTAACTATATCAAAAGCAAGATTCCCCAAGTTCGAGCACGCGAACGCTGGTGTGAACATCGTTCGGTGAATGTTGCTTTCATGTGCCCACACAAGCCCCCGTTTGACTTTGTCCAGTCGAGCGTACGTAATTCCTTGAGCTTCACTCACTCACTCAACAAATATACAACTTTCGCTGTTCACTGCACTTGAGTGCATGCATGCATGCTGCATGACTCTGCCCATCTTGACATGCGCTCTCCGGATGCGCCCGAGACACTTCAAAGGCGAGCACGGGGGTGTGACCCTTGAAACATTCACCAGCCTCTTGTTCGATCGCTCGAGTCCACTAAACAGAAGCACGTGCTCCATCAAACGTAAACAAGAATGCTGGACTCGTGTTGAGCAATCGTCATGCAACACACGAGATGTCGCCCCCCACTTCTGTGTTGGAGTGGCGGCGACAAGGAGGACTTTAAGAAGAAAAACAACAACACAACAACAAGGTGGAACATGTTGCGGGGCTTTGCAGTCTTCCGGAAAATTTTCTTCAGTCGAGGTTCCTTCCTGCAGCCTACACATTCAGGTGTTGATTTCAACAGGTCATTCCCGATGATAGAAACAAATATGGATTCTATTTTTCACAACACAACTGTTGCGACGCTAGAGAAGATGCTACAGACAAAAGAACAGAAGTTTATTCCTTGTGTTGATTGTTCCCGTCAAAGAAGAACGCGCACCTTCGTGGAATTGCAAGCAGTTCGACTAGATAGAATCGGTAGACTTAACAGCTGTTTTGTATTCGAGTTGATGCCTACTGGTTCAAGTGGTCAGAGCTCGAATTCACTGACTGGAAGGTCCGTGGTTCGAACCTGGCCTCTGCCTCTCGACTTTCCTTGTCCAGGCTTGGACAACCTGGCAGTATCCCAGACCTCGTGCTTCCTTCGGGTGGCATGGCAGTTAAGACAGCGAAATGGTGTTACGTCTGAACGATTTTTTTCACAAGGCTCGGTATGCATTTAGGATTCCTTTGTAAAGTGCAGCTTGCCGTAACCGCATTTGTTGTTTACTCATCGACAACTTACACTGATTGTTGGGCTGATACGCTCAACCTCTTCCAATAGTTCCACTAGGGGGCATGGCACATAAAGGGTGTTATAGCTGGACAGTTTTTTTTACAGTTTCTACTGGAACATGGTTTCCTTATTGGTCTGTCTTCATGTAGTGGTCTCTTCGATCACCCGAATAATTAAGCCAACACTGTTCGTAGCCCATCTAACAGTGGAGAACTGATCAGCCAAACATTTCGAGTCAGACATGACTGCCTCAATGGCTTCGTGTCTCATACTACTCAGTAGGGGGCAATTCCTGCTAGACATCTCTTAATGTCGCAGTTCGCGGTACGTACTGGCTCTCATCAGACAGAATCTCCCCTCTGACCTCACATGTTGGTTTCAGTGAACTCCAGCGTGTCTGAGTTACCCGAATGCTCAGCTCCGGTTTCTGTTTCGAATCACTCGTTCTCAAGAACAAAGGAGAATATTGCCACACCATTCGACACTTAATAGTTGCAATTTCGGGGAAACACTGGACTCGAGTTTCGCTCTTATTAGAGTTCATCAGCAGTGCATATCCAATGGCCGTGCCGGGATTTGAACCCCGGACATCTGACAGGCGGGGCGAGCGTGTAACCACTACTCCACCAACACACGTTGGACGCATCTGAATTTTCACGTCTGAGCAGGCCAACGCGCTCACACTTGATCGGTGTGATTGGTGAGCCCGACTTATCGAACGAGGACTCAGTAATTGTCCTGGTTGAGACGATCGATTGACCCGCCAGTCAGGACTCCCCAGTCAGGTAGAGTGGCACACGCTTGAAACCCACTGGGCGATTTGGGGTTTTTTGCGGGATAGTAATTGTTGTACATCTCATCAAAACACTCGTGATGAAGTGTATGATTATGCGATGCGATTTGTTCGCGGACATAGCTGGAAGCAGCACTTGAAGAATGCCTCTTTTGCACACATGGGAGACGTTTTTCGCGAATCGTGAGACCAAATCACCCCCTCCCCGCTGGAAAACACCAGAAACAAAAAAAGTTTCCGTGTGGTCATTTCACGAAAGAGTATCTGCTACACCACTGGTTGTAACCAGTGTAGGTGACCAGTCCGTAAGAACAGAGCTGGGTACCGAGAGAGGCTTCCAACTCAAGTTCCTTCACAAGCGCATCTATGGGTCATGTCGCACTTCAGCTCTGACTACATCGAGTGAACCGGCAGTTTCAGCGGAAGCCGTAGGGGAGACCTCAAGACAACAATGCAACTCGGTTTCAGAAGCTCACGCGGTTACATGACGCGGCAAAACCGATGAGGCACGAATGGAAGCTGTTACCGTTGCCAGCGACAGATCTGGTGAAAGAAGGAAGGTCTGCGCTACGAACCTGTTTATTGGAGAAATACCAACTGAACAGTTACAGACTAGTGAACAGGAAAGCAAAACTCTCATATGCATCTTGTTTACAAAACTGAATATCCATCTTCTCCTTGAACGCGTCTTCCTGAACTTTCTTGGATATTCATCGACTGTTACTCAAGTGCAAGCAAATGCGACTCCACAAATTCCGTAATAGATCTCACTTCTCAAGAGACGCGAAGCGGATTTACGAGAAAACATACTACTCGCATGCCCCAACAGTAGTATCCACCGTTGCACTGGTATCAAAAAACTGGTCACTTGTAGAAATACTGGCCAAGCATCTATCTTTGGAGCTTAGCGACAAATTTTGTTCTGTCACTGTATGAACACGAAATCACCTAACCGACACACGTTGGTTAACACAGTCGATCAAAGCGGTTACCGGACCACTGACGGGTGGCATTCAAATTGACGGGGATCACAACAATCTGAGTTCAGGTAGAACATAAGATTGAGGGAAAACCGGGGATCGCTTCTACCTGATGAGCCCCAAGAAAGATCAAATCGGCTGTTGTGGGGATCTCAGCAACCTTATGAGTAGTGCATTACGCTTAAAACAACTAGACTTCCCGGAAGTCTTCGAGTGTGGAGATTATTGCGTTTCCCTTTCGGAAAACAAGACTAACGCGGAGACGGCTTGTTGCTAGAATGAACCACAAACATGCTCTGTGAGTGGACTTCAGTAATCTGTCGACATCATGCAGCCCGAGCACTCGTTTTCTGCTAATTTTGAAAGCTCTGCAATGCCCTGGTCATGCAGTTCACCGAGAAACTCTCCTGTTTGCTGAGTGGTTAAAAAACATAGAGTGGAATCGAATCTTCGGAGAGTAATCGCTTTTTTCCGTGATTCCCAGGAAGGCCGCCAAAGTATTTTTACACCGGATTCCGAAAGTCCTTCCATGCCGCACGCTCAGCTGTCTGATATATTGAACAGCTACTTTGAACTTATTCGCCAATCAATACGGCAGCGAGATGGCTTAGTGGTTAGAGCGCGAATCAACCGACCGGAAGGTCCGTGGTTCAAATCCGACCTCTGCATCTCTCTCTTGTATACACTTAGGCAACCTAGTAGTAGCCCAGCCGTCGCGCTTCCTTCGGGTGGCATGGCAGCTAGGCACCGGAAGGGTGCTACAATCGATCGGTCACGGCAGCGAGTGCGCTATTCAGGTTGGGAAACCTAAACAGTAAGTTCAAATGGGCTCGGTTTATTTCGTAGACAACACTGGTGCATCCGGACCAACGTGAGTGTTACTCAACACATTTTGAGGAAGCAAAACACCACCCTTGATACAGCATTTTAGGTTTTTACAGAGAACTCATCTCCATCCGAGGCGTGCAAAAACAGGAAACTGTTTGTTCGAAAATATTTCTTGCTGTGACCATGTAAATATTAAACTGCGCAACCACCGTTTGTAGTTTCACCCTCCTCGCTTTAATTCGGTTTTTCAGAACCGAACGCTTTTTAAACAGTTATATCCATTTAAAGCATGATGTACCGGTTTAACCGCGGATACTACTGATGTGCCTTGCGAGTAGTCTGTGAAACTTGTGGAAGCGGTTCACGGTGTTCGTTTGCAGCTGTGTGATGGTCAATGAATGTCCATTAAAGTCTAAGAAGACGCGTGAGAATGTACAGTTTATTGTAAAAAAACAGTTGTGCACGTGAGACGTTTACTTTCCTGACCCATAGCTTGTAACTGCTCAGTTGATGTCTGTTAATAACCGACTTCGCGGTAAAAGGCTTTTGTCCTTACACCGGTAACATCAACAATCAACCAAGCTCTACTTTTATTCGACCGCTTTTGTCGGTTATTCATAAGCTACAACGACAAGTGTGCGGAACTTTAAAGCACATGGTTCCAGGCCCACCTCTTCTCACTAAAATGCCATTGAAATATCGAAGGTGCACGGTAGAAGCTTAGTTAGCACGGGGTGTACTTTTTTAGGAATGGTGCACCTGAAGACGTCTCAGTTTCGCTGCCCAAACAGGCCAAGTCTCACAGCCATACATACTGCACCGGTGCAGTGCTGTCCATGAAGATATGTACAGTCATCTCCAGACTCATTTATTCGAATTCTTCTCAAGATCGCTATTTAAATCACACGTTTAACTTTGAAAATCAACTCTATGAACGCAGCATTCCTAAATCTCCTCACGCCACCAACTAGCTATAAGTAGCATGGATGAGTGCAGTCATCTCCAGACTCATTTATTCGAATTCTTCTCAAGATCGCTATTTAAATCACACGTTTAACTTTGAAAATCAACTCTATGAACGCAGCATTCCTAAATCTCCTCACGCCACCAACTAGCTATAAGTAGCATTGAAGATGAATAACCTCACAAGACGAGTGTGACTTCCATATGAGTAGTTGTCACTCGAGAAGCCAGCCAGTCACGTGACCACGTGGTGTGGATGAGTGGTGCGATATCCTGTCTATGTGCTCACTAATCAACCGCTCGTCGCCGAAAGGCTAGAATGTTCAAATTACTAGGCGGGAGGTCGCGGATTCGAAACTCCCTCTACAGTTTCGCAAGACGCGCACCGCTGATAATAAGAATGAAACAGCTGTAAGCCTACAGTCAGCGACCGATAGTGCGGAATAAAACAAGGAGCCAAAATGAGATGACATTCACACAGAATGATGCAGATCTTTGTTAGGACGGAAGTTGAACTCTAGAGAAACTTTTGGTTCATCCGAAGCGAACGAATTTGGTTTTGACAGGAAACTTAAATGAGTCCAGCTGAGTCTCTCGTGAAAAAGAAGTCCACTTGAGGATGCCGCGCCTTGTCAACCACAGGTTAATCGTTTAGGAACTTTCTTGTTCAATCGCTGCCCAAAACAACGTGGCCACGCAGCAATAATTTGTTTTGAAAAGAGAAAATCAAATGAAACCCATGAAGTTTTCTTAAATGCTTCCACAACCCTAATCCCCATTGAGACGTCCATGTGACAGTGTTAATTGTACTATGGTATGGTATCCAGGGCAACGAGACCGCCACCTGCGGTTTTGGTTGCTGACCTGAAATGCCCAAGATACAAGGGGCTGTTTCAGGCAATAAGTTCATGCAGGAAACAAATGGCAAGGAGAAAAGAGTAAACGAAGAACAATTCAGAAGCAGCACGCTTTTGGTGCCTGAATTCCATGCCACCTGCAAGAGGCCCGATGACTGAGACAGTGCTGGAATCTCGGCAAGAACAGCCAAGGTGTATTCCACGTAGGAACCGCTGAGCTATCTAGAGTTCATGTCATTTGGGTTGAATAACATTCTCTTTTGAACAGATGTTAGACACTACTCATAAGGTCGCTTAAAACTCTGGCAGTTCACGACCGTCTTCGCCGTTCTTCATGAGTTAGGCGCAGTCCCCGAGTTTCCGTCAACCTTATGTTCTATTTGAATCCAAATTGGACGAAATCCGACGAATACACCTGTTTTCACTGGACACTCAACGAAATCCAGCTGAATCTCTCGCCTATGGTAGTCATCACGCCACATCATGTTTCGGTTGGTGCGATATCCGGATATCGTAGTCAAATTTTCGGACCTAAATGCTATGTAGCTAAGTGTATTTCATCGCTCGCTTATAAGTTTGATCCAGTTAGAGCATAAGATTGACGGATTTGGGGAGTGCGCCTGCCTGACGAGTTCCATGAAAGGCAAGATCGGTCGGGGGCCGTCGACGAGTCTTCAACAACCGCCAAGTCTAGTCGGCCTTGTCTAGGACATTCATTTGAAAGAGGCCATCATGAACGACGGAATTAGCTGGATTCCACTGAGTGACCGGTTGAAACCAAACTGGCCGACTCCTTTACAATTTACTGAAAGGCTATTTCAGCACACCTAGACAAGGGGAACTCTCGAGATGAAATCACACACAGTAGTTCTTGTATTGCAGAAGTGGACTTCAAAGCAAACTTGAAGATATACTTGACCACTGTCTAATTTATTGAAGAGACTCTGGAGTAATTAGAAGCTTGTGCAACTGATCGTACTGACATCGCACTGTTTTCAACCAATAGAGGAGGGAGTCAACTACAGTCGGAGATTGGTTATTTGAAAAAAATATCGTAGTATTTGGGGATGCGACATAAATTTTGCCTGCCCAATAAAGCAGTCATGTAAGAAGTATATATATATACATATATATCGTGTCCAGCTGTATCACCCTCTTGGTGCCCAAACTGTCATGCGCCAGAAGGAGGCACAATGACTGGACTATTGCCAGGTTGCCCAAACCTAGACAGGGGAAGTCGAGAGGCAGAGGTCGGGTTCGAACCACGGACCTTTCGGTCAGTAAATTTGCGCTCTAACCACTTGGTCCATCTCGTCCCAAAAGGCGGGTATTAGGTCTTCACCTCTGCCACATTATCTAAATTCACGGGCCTTAGTCTGTACTAGCTTTCTGCAGCTCCCTTCCCCGCCCAGTGTTTTCCCCAAACTTTCGCCTTGTTTCGAAAACTGATCATCACTTGCGACCAAAGCCGTGGTGCACTGATGATCTCGTATCTGTGTGAACAACTCCGATCTAAATCACGTGCACTAAAATTCGCATCAATAATTTCGCGTGAACGCTTTCAACCTGCTGAGACAACGATAGACTTCCTCATAAAGGGAACTACTCACAAGGTTGCTGAAAACTCTTCGACAACCCACGACCGGTTTCGTCCTTCTTGGGGCTCATCAGGTAAGCACAGTCCCCGAGTTTCCGTCAACCTTATGTCGCACATGAACCCAAATTGCGTGAAATCTGACTGATACTTTCATCTACATACCCACTTAGTTTTGTCGACTGGCTCACCTGTGCGCAGCAAATTCAGTTGTGGAATATTACAAACGAGAGATTAAGTTGAGTCTCTTGTGAAAACCAAATTGATTTGCAAATGAGTGTATTTCTTGATAGACCTCCTCATTTATTGTGAGTAGTATGAGGCACAGAACGTCTCCAGTACAATCAAAATTGCTCTCTTTGAACGTCCAAATCGAGTCTTAAGACCACTCAGCGTGGACCTAGTGTCAGTCCTTCAAAGCCTGGGAGTCGTCTTCGGAAGGATGCCCTCTTCCAAAGAGTATTGCAGTCAGCAGCTCGGGGGGGGAGGCGTGGATGTTGTTCAAAGGTGTTGACGAGTCACAATTTCGATGCACACAAACGACCTGGAGTTGAACACTCTATGGACTGTGCTTTTCAGCAGCCAGTTTCAAAAATATGCAAGACACCGCCCTCTCCTCCCGTTTTGGGACGCGCCTTCGGCGGTACGTAAGTGCACCGCCTATCCGCGTGCGTGTCACCATGTATATTGCATCAGAAGCGTGTCTAATCGCCCATTAGACGCACTTGACACAGCGGGGAGCAGCGGATCCCTGTGTGCGCGCGCGTGTTTCACTTTGTGTGTGTTGATTTTCTGACCAGCCCAGCTGGCCAACATCCGGATGGTTTAATCCAACTTTCATCTTTACATACACGCAACACTTTTCAGCTCCTCATCACAATAGACGCACACAGAACAAAGCCGAAGGGCACGAAGGCGACAGTGTTGATCTGCTGCTTTTCAGTGTAAACCCCTGAGGGAGCAAATTTTTTTCCAATGAAACAATGATGTTGCGAGAAATGTAGCACTTATTTTAAACTCGTTTCAGATGGAAATTTTAGCCTGAGAACAGGAGAACCACTACTGAGGGTGACTTTATGTTAGAGACTCTTCCCTCACATATTAAATTGTCAACCGTTGATGTCAGCACGAATTGACTGTCACGTGACCAGCCGAGTGAGCAAACGTCAGCCAGGCTTGAGATCAAACTGGTCAATCTATTGGCCATCACAGAGGGAGTTTTGAAGCCGAATCGATTTGGTGTCGGTTGCTTTAAGTCTGTGAGCACTGCTCAGATTACTAATCGACAACACTAGATACACCGTATATTGCAGCTGTCTGACAGTCTAAAAGAGAGCTTATTCTTGGCGAATATACATTCATTTGCAAACTAATTTGATTTTTCCAGGGACTCACCTGGGACCATCACAAACGAGAGATTCAGGTGGGTTCTCAGATGAGTCTCCCGAAAAATGGGTGTATATTCGCTAATTTCGTGCAAGTTGGTTGACGGAAAGCTGGGGACTGCGCCTACCTGATGGCCCCCAAAAAGGTGAAACCGGTCGTGGGCTGTCAACGGATTTTCAGCAACCTTATGAGTAGTACATTACAAATGTAGAGTTTATTCTTCCCTTGCTAGATCACCCCGTTTTGAAATTCGATCAGCGAGATCCGATTACAAATGTTCGAGAAAGCTTACAGTTATAATCCACTGGGGACACTAACGGAAAGGTCACTCTCCAGTAGAGTCTTCAGCAGGCTTTCCCACCCCTTCCGATTCACAATCACGATAGCTCCTATGGCCGGAGTTCCTAATCCCCCTTGAGAGTTCATGACGTCCCCACACAAGGACCGGTTTTTATCACGAAAAAAAGCCGTGATCCACGGGAGACTTCGTCCAAACCAGAACCATGCAGAAATGTTAAACGACGCAAGGTTGTTTGATTTTCAAACTGTTCGAAATATGGCTAAACCTTTTTCCAACTAATTGAGCTTAATTCCAGTCTTGTATATTAGCCGCTACCAAGCTTCAGCTCGCCCCTGACGTCGTGAACAGAATACCTCCAGTTTGAGCTCATTACATCGAAACAAAACATCATCAATGGACCTTGCTGAAAAGTGGTCTTGAACACGAGTTTTAAAAAATGCTTTCTGAAAGTGGCAGCAAGCTCACCACTTACGAACCATGTTTTGTAGAGTTACGAAACACGTGGAGAGGGAACTGGTTGAGATCAAGCTAGGACAGCACGAAGAACTGTAGTGATTTTTACTGCATCCACGAGAGTTGCTCGCGAGAGATTCTGTAGGAAGTCTATCGTGAGTGGTGAAGATTTCAGCTATCTTAACTTGACAAGCTTTTTTTGCCGCCCTAGCGACCTTGGTTTGACTCTTTGAGGTGCCCTCTCAATAGGGATGCGCTGTCAGTAGCTGTCAGTAGAATTCTACCGTGCTATGAGGGTACCGATTATCAGTTATCCGAATTCCACTCTTTAGCACCACATTGTGGTCACAAATCCTGCAACCTTGAAACTATTTAAACCTAGGAAGGATGCTGATTCTTATGCGCCAACTAAGTTTAGGATGATGTTGAATGTTCTCACAAGACATTGAGGGTATTTTTCACTAGTCTGTATCGATTTCAGAACGCAATACTGCTTACGCAGGTGAACGGGGCCTCAAATAAAAGAGCCTCAAAAAAGCGACTGAAAATTCTGATGGTGGGATACCGTTTCAAACTACTAACTAGTTTGAATGACATGCCTTGAAGCAGCGGTCAGCAACTGCGTTTGCATCTAGAGTTGTTCAGCATGATTCGCGATTGGTTGGTTAGCTCCAGTCTCATGCACTTCGTCAGAACGAGTACACCGCTGTCAACATTGCCAAACTGATGATGATGATTCGGATGATGATGATTCGGATGATTNTGTGATGATGATGATAATGATGATGGTGATTATGTGTGATGGTGAGGATGATTGTGATGATGTTGATGATGATGATGATTGTGATGATGGTGATAATGATGATTGTGATGATGAGGATGATTGTGATGATGACGGTGATGATGATTATGATGTTTCGGATGATGATAATGATGATGATGTTGATGATGGTTTTGATGTTTTTGATGATGGTGATAATGATGATGATGATGATGATGTTGTTGATGATGATGATGATGATGATGTTGATGATAGTCTTGGTCATACATAACCCTAGGCGAGAAATGTTGGGGGTAATCCATTGATCAAACATTGGTTCCTTCGCTTCACATGGCAATGTAACCAACAGCAAAACAACCAATTTTCATGCTTTTGAGTTATCAATTTACACGCCTTCTCCGATGTTTTTCGTTCGTGTTCCCTGTTTTTTTTTTAGGTTATTCGGAGTTGCAAGTCGTAGCATAACCTGCGCTGTTTGCAACATTCCAATCGGCCCACAGGAGTTGATCATCCGCTCACAGTCGTCCGTGTTCCATTACGTATGCTTCAACTGTCGCCAGTGCAATCGGGCCCTTCAGCCTGGTGATCGATACGCATTGATCGACGGTCAGCCGGTCTGTCACGCGGACTTGCTGAACGTGATGGAACAACGAGACGGGTGATGATGATGATGATGATGATGATGATGATGTTGATGATAGTCTTGGTCATACATAACCCTAGGCGAGAAATGTTGGGGGTAATCCATTGATCAAACATTGGTTCCTTCGCTTCACATGGCAATGTAACCAACAGCAAAACAACCAATTTTCATGCTTTTGAGTTATCAATTTACACGCCTTCTCCGATGTTTTTCGTTCGTGTTCCCTGTTTTTTTTAGGTTATTCGGAGTTGCAAGTCGTAGCATAACCTGCGCTGTTTGCAACATTCCAATCGGCCCACAGGAGTTGATCATCCGCTCACAGTCGTCCGTGTTCCATTACGTATGCTTCAACTGTCGCCAGTGCAATCGGGCCCTTCAGCCTGGTGATCGATACGCATTGATCGACGGTCAGCCGGTCTGTCACGCGGATTTGCTGAACGTGATGGAACAACGAGAAAATATTTCACTTCCTGGGTTTGAACAGCGCATGAATTCAGGTACAGATTATCAGGCGAAAAGAGGCCTGTCTGAAAAGTGCTCAATTCCCCCCGGATTTTCCAGCAGTCCAATGGCTGAGGGTGAGAGCCCACCCGTAGATTTGTCACATGCAGCAACACTTTCGAATATTGACAGACTCCCGAATCGCATTGCACTTGTTACTGATAGCCCCGAAACCCGGAATTATCCAACTTCCTCGACTACAAGTCCTACAAGACTGCAGTCCCCATGTATATATGATCCGCCAGATACCACTCCAGTCTTAATTTGTGACCAAAAAAGTTGTCATGAGAATCGGCCGGACACTGAGCGCGGAATTATTTCCCACACACCAGTTTCACTATCGACACCGTTAATCTACGGACGCTTCGGTAGTGATGACCCACACCTGGGCTATCTGGCCTCACTAGTTCCCTTCCAAACTCCACCACCGCCATCCTTACACACAGGCCCATGTCCACTCATACATGTTCCACCTGCATCCTCTCCAACCCAACCACTGATAAAGATTTGCCACCCCCCAAACACCGACCTTGGCACTTCTAGTCCAACTGGGCTTTTGATCCCATCTCGGGGACCTCCCTACAACTTATCTTTTAACTTCCAATCCTTCCTATCCTCACCTCCAAATTCGGAGCTATTCAAAATGATTGATTCCGGAGATCCGTTCAACTACGCGAACGCGTCCAACGCCTCATCCCTACTCCTTCATCAGGTTCAAGGGAAACGCAGTCGAAAGAGAAGAGCTGGTCTGCACCAGACGTTTGGTAAGTGGGTGGATGAGTATTCATAAACGCTACGCAGACTTAACTTCAGTTCAGCACCCCATCACTCGATAGGATGAATAACCAGTCAGAAGAAGGATGAACCTCGCGTTAGGTAATCGATGACACGTGACCAAAAGTCAGCCCACTGAGCGAAGGTGTGGCTAAGCTAACCAAGTAGAAGGCACTTGACGTGAATGCGCAAAGCCTGACAACTTCCTGTGTGTATGGTTGAAGGGTTCTGGAGCAAATCGCAAGATACTACTCAGGACCTGATTCAGGGACTCAGTAACTTGTTTGTCTTGAGCCTTGCGCGGACAAACTATAGACACCACACACGCACACCTGACATCACAGAACTTCGCCCCGAATCCCCCAATCACATCAAACTCAAGGTCATGATGACGAGTGAGTTTAACACAGGGAAGATCATGCTCAAACGACAGCAAAATTTGGCGGATGATCGCTCAGTAGCAAAACTCTTTGCGTCTGACTTTCCCTGCGTTCCGGAGAGAGCACGAGAGTCTCAGTACTGTCTAGGCAGGGCTAACCGAGGAGTTAGGATCAGTAATTTGGCACCTTCATCGCCCGATTATATCACGTTCTCTCGCGAATGAAGGGTTGTTCCAACACACAATTGGACCATTCCATGGTGTTCATATCATGACTGTATAATTTTCAGTTACCTTATTCTGACACACTACCTACAAAGATTGGCCACTCATACTGTTGAATCTTGGTGAAACTACTCTGTACTTCAAAAGGATTAGGCGGAATATGGACTATGGTTGTTGAACAAAACGGTACAGTTGTTCCCCTGTCGAATATAAACTCGCTGAAGGGGACGAACTTCAAATAGTCCCCTTCTGATGTATTCTCCCGTATCCGTGTTCGATGAAGTGGTGAACAATGTGTATACCTGGACCGCTGGTCCGGCATCGTTTTTCATCCTGGCCTTAAATTGAGGTAAACCTAGCTATTATTTTCATCTCTAAATGCTTTAGAGAAATTTGGAGTCCTGTATATAATTTTATGCAACCTTCTCTATCGTAAGGTGAGCTTGAAAACACTGCTTACGTTGATCACATTTCGACTAGTTGTTTTAGAGTTGGCTCCAACCATGCCACGTTCTGACTTGACCTACTAACTTGTCTGTCAGTATGTCTTCGTATTTCGAAGTCTTTGAGAGTGTAAGAATACTGCTCAAGAAGACATCGGCACCACGGACTTCCCCCAGGAGGTCACCACTTTTGGCAATCGGAATGATCTCATAATCTTGCAGATGTGAGAAAGACGAATTGACCTTCAATGTTGCCGAGTTGTTGTGACATCAGCAAAAGATAGCATTTCATTAAGACAGCCTTGTGGTTAGCTGTGATTTGTCGAGACCCTGGATTATCGATCAGCCGAATGACGATCAAACAAACAAAATAGGGAACCATTGATAAATAGCAACGATAGTTACTACTAATGCTTTGATTGGTGTTGCCTAGAAGCAACTTGCCCGAATCTCTTCTATTCAGAAGACATCGAACCGAGGCGCTTCGACCATCTTTGAGTTTCGAAGCTTCCATCGAGGCGAGTATCTTTAAGACAGCCAGCATTTTTCCTACCTTGACAGGATACTACTCATAAGGTTGATGAAAACCTTGGACAGAAGACCACTAGTTTCAGTCATCATCAGGTTGGCTTAGTCCCCCGAAAATCCATCATTTTCGCGTCCTAACTGAACAAGTGTTCATTTGTAGCGATGACCATTCATCTGGCATTTAACTTATCAAAGTGGAAACTCGTATTCAACCGATTCTATCGTTCGCTTTGTTATATAACCAGCATTGTAAAATTTTGTGTTCATTTCTACCATTTCTACTCGGTGGGTTCCATACAGCGTTTTCATCGATTTTATGAGGAGTATCACACAAATTGAATTACTTCCCAGCTGCCGTTAGACAGCGTGAATTAAACTCATCTCGGACGTTGTAAATCAATATTCACAAGCCTCCCTTGCTTCACCCTCATCCATTTCCCCGCGTTCGGAAAACTTGTGTGAATGTACGTTTCGGATGACGGGGGAAACTCCTCTGTAGATAATGTGTGCCTGAACAACCCACCTGGCTATTGTATCGGCATGTCTACGCGTCAGAAACGCATGCGGACATCATTCAAACACCACCAGCTCCGAGCGATGAAGGCCTATTTCAACATGAACCACAATCCAGATGTGAAGGACCTCAAAGTGTTGACAGAGAAAACAGGTCTCTCCAAACGTGTATTGCAGGTGAGTCGGATTTTGTTGGGGTGTGCAGTGTGCGTGTGTAAGACGGCATTCGCATATGCGTTGCTGCCGACACATCAGCGTGTTTTTCATTGATCAAGCTTGGATGAACTTGTTTGGCAACAAATCCAACAAAGAAACTATTCTGCCAAGTACATTTTAAGCTGCGCCGAACCAGATGTGTATGATAGTCAACTGGCCAATTACGGCTGTTTGTTCTGGCACGTGACTGAACAAGTCTGCCGATCGATCGATGAAAGGGCGAACTCTCCCGCCACTTGTGATTCAAAGGTTTTTCAGTGCCATACTGAATGGAGGTTGAAACGGCTGTAGAATCCTCCTCAGCTTTTCAACATGGCTTGACTTCGGTCAGCCGGGTGAAACCCACAGCAAAAGCCTTAGAATTTTGTAGTTACTCACTAATTATAAGTAATATATGAGAAAAGAAAAGCGAACGAAAGGGGTGGATGTCCTAGTGATAGGTCGTTTCTATGACACCCAGCGAATAAGGGGGCCACTCACTGAGTTGTGCACGGATGCAAAGTTTATAAAAATCCGATCAAATGTGCATACCTTTCTTGCCAAATATTGCACCCGTTAGTCTTTCGCCATAGTGCCTCTAGATGATGCTATGCGGCGTTTATTTGATGTAAATTTGCAGGACAGATTCAAGACCCGACCTTGAGAATAATCTTACCAAGACTGGGACACAGCTGTCCTAAAAAACAAACCTCTCGAAAAGTCACCTCGGTGCACTGCCACCCCGCTCCTTGTACAGCGAATCTGACTAGAATTTTTTGTTACAAGAAAAAACACAAATAATTTGCTAACGAAATGATACGTTTCATGAGTCCCCCTTGCCTTGCATCCGGGAAGCCGTCCCTCGAGCGGCCAGCCAACAGGTGAACACGTGATTTGGATTGTAGGACTGGCTCTGGAAGCCACTCGTTGTAGAACAACGGCACAGTTTTCAACCCGTAGCAAGCAGATTGCTGGTTCTACTCTTTCTAGACAGCTAGGAAATTTGGATACTGCTGGTGACTTTAAAAAAAAACAGCTTTACCATACCTTTGGTTTTTGTTTTTGGCACACTCAGTACACCTGCCAGGTGGAATTTCGAATTAAAAACCTCCTGCGAAGAACCGCTGAGATGGTGTTTGTTAACCATCGCCCAGGGACTTGCGCATCAGGCTACATCATGCGTTGTATTGGTGTGGGGCTTTAAGCTTTGGGATGTTCGACCAGCGGGGCTGGGAAGCCTTTAGGTGTTCGACAACCGTTGTCTCAGAACCATATCTCGTGTGAGTTGGTGACGGTGAATCCGTCACGGAGACTGCCTCCCGCAGGTGGCGATGTATTGCGCACGCCGAGCCATCATTTGCTGAGGAGCGCTGTTTCCATGCTCCATTCAGCGTTGGAAGCTGGGAGTTGGGCAACCTCCAACATGGTAGAAGAGTATGGAAACGATCACGAAAGTCTGGATGCCGTCGGTGCGGACTCAGCAAACAGTTTTTTCTAGTTACTGAGATGGAGTATAACTTCCGATCAGGAATCTGGGTTCCCCTAAACTACCCCAACTGGCATCAACAATAGTTTGTACCCAAAAATATCCCGCAAGCTTAGTGTGTACAATTCGATATTCACTACTCATAAGGTTGCTGGAAATTCTTCGACAGCCCACTACCGGCTTCGCCCTTCTTGGAACTCATCAGGTAGGGGCAATCTCCGAGTTTCCGCCAAACTTCTGTTCTGCTTGAACCCCTATTGCGTACAAGTCTTTGAATGGGTGATTAATAATCCATGCTTAAGCTACTTGCTATTTGTAAGTAGTGAGCTATACATGTACATCGTTGCGGAGACAAGGTATCAACAGCTTTTTAATGCATGCCCATTACTTCATGGGATCCATTTTATGGTAGAAGAGTATGGAAACGATCACGAAAGTCTGGATGCCGTCGGTGCGGACTCAGCAAACAGTTTTTTCTAGTTACTGAGATGGAGTATAACTTCCGATCAGGAATCTGGGTTCCCCTAAACTACCCCAACTGGCATCAACAATAGTTTGTACCCAAAAATATCCCGCAAGCTTAGTGTGTACAATTCGATATTCACTACTCATAAGGTTGCTGGAAATTCTTCGACAGCCCACTACCGGCTTCGCCCTTCTTGGAACTCATCAGGTAGGGGCAATCTCCGAGTTTCCGCCAAACTTCTGTTCTGCTTGAACCCCTATTGCGTACAAGTCTTTGAATGGGTGATTAATAATCCATGCTTAAGCTACTTGCTATTTGTAAGTAATGATCTATACATGTACATCGTTGCGAAGAGAAGGTATCGACAGCTTTTTATGCGTGCCCATTACTTCATGGGATTCATTTTTTCCCCTTACATCACTGATAGGTGTGGTTTCAGAATGCACGAGCCAAATATCGTCGAAGTCTCCTTTTACGACCCGATGCAGTCCCCTCAGGCACCACACAAGCTCAATCAAACGGGCTCACTCCCTCTGCAGGCAGCCTATCGGAATCAAGTAACCCCACAGCACTACACCCATCCATGTCGGACTGCGAGAGTAAGTCCTCTCACCTTGATCCAGTGGGAACAGAAAGTCCAAGTTCCTCGACCGAACGTAACCTGTACAAACTTGAAGATGGCCTTTCGGATGATATCGATCCAACCAAGGTACACAGTCTACGTGAACTAAGTCTCCTGGAACGTATGAAGACCGAACAGCCGGGTGTCTATGGGCTGTCCTCTTGTTTCCATTCAACTAGTCCACCATGTTCGCGGCCAAACTCGGTCAAAGCTTTTGGCCTAAGTTTTGTAAATCTAACCGCTTCCAATGATGGGCACTTTTCTCCCATGGGTTGTAAAGGATTGGTTGACTTCTGTTCCCTCAACGGACTTCATTCATAACATACCACACCACATCGCCGTCCAATCGAATTTTGTTCACAGAGAGCTCAAATGGTTCCGAGCTTCACGAATCATCATATCCCAAAGCTTTTTTGAGCCGACTGTGCAATTATTTTGACCGGCCAAACACCATTTTGAATAAAACAAAAAGGCTTGTTGTCTTTTGAATGCAATATAAGTTAGTATTTTAGAGAAGTGAAAACACATTTATGTTCGAATGGAATGGAACGAGGGATACCAATCACGTCCAAAACTTTTAGTCCACCTTGCAAAGCGCAGTTTTAACATCTTTGAAATCGCCGTGGTGGGAATTTCAAAAACGGCCTGGATTATGCGGATGAGTGAACAAAGAATATCCATTGCATGGACGCAACACACTACTCATAGGGTTGCTGAATAAATTTCGACAGCCCACGACCAGTTTTGCCCCTCTTAGGGCTAATCGTAGTCCGCGAGATGGCTTAATGGTTAGAGCGCGAATTTACTGATCGGAAGGTCCGTGGTTCAAACCCGACCTCCATATCTAGACGTCCCCTGTCTAGGCTTGGGCGACTTGGCAGTGTTCGGGTGGCCTGGCAGCTAGGCACCGAAATGGTGTTACAGCTGAACGATCAGCTTAGTTTCAGACAGGTTTTAACAAACTTGTGAGTAGTATGTTGGGCCCAGACAACAACATATTGCGACATCTCGAAGGTCGTATCAGCTGAAACATGGGGCAGCTTGTTGAATCACCTTCAGTTGATGGATAACATCACAAACGAGGAATTCGGCTAGTTTCCAGGTGAGTTTCTCACGTCACGAAAACCAAATTGGTAGGTCAATGAGTGTATTTGTCGAACTTTACTGGCATTGTGTAATTTTTACCGCTCGGAAACTGTGAATGCGAGTCAAATGGAAGACCACATTATCTCCTTCGAAACCCCCCCCCCCAATTAAAATTCACCGGTACGTAAAAGAGTTTATGCGAATCGCTGTCATATTTGATGCGAATAGTGACGCGGAATAGTTGGGGCGGCCCAAACAGTCCATGTGGCAGTCGGACTGCAGGAAACGGAGCGAGGTTCCGGGGTCACGGAAAGGAACAAAGAATGAACTGTGATATGCAACTTAAAGCAGAGAGCTAAGAGTCGACTAGATGTCTGACAGCTATTCGCTCTAAAGCCACCCAAGACAGAAAAAAACACCGTGAAGAGTAAACCTTTCTGATTTTGCGACGAAAGAGAAGCAAGATTGGCAGATCAATAAATCAATCACCAGTGTGAAAGAGTGAGTGTACGAAGTTCTGGGCGAACACATTGGTGGGCCTCGGGGATTGGTAACAGTATCGCCTTTTGTGAATAGTTCTTGGTGTCGACGGATAGGAAGCCTGAGGAATGGGCTAAAGACAGTCAATGGAGCCGATGAGATCACCCAGTAATTGGATCATATTGAGTTGAAGTTTTGCAGTGCCGCTTAACTAAGTGTAGGTCAAGCAACCTCAAGTAGAACATAAGATTAACGGTTACTAGGGGACTGCATCTACTGGGTGAGCTCCAAGAGGGGTGGAACAGGTCTCATATCCAAGTTCCTCTCTCCTGAGTCGGATAAAACGTGGAGAGCTTCAATAACACCCCCTTCCCGGATAGATAAGCCAGTCAAACGCCCACCCTTAATTTCGTTCATCTAGCCGATCGGATCCGATCAGGTCAGAGATACTCGCAACAAAGCGTTAAACGTATCTCGCCGGCGTATAGATCAAAGCCAAACCCTAACTTCGCAAATCTTTTCATCTTGTGACTACTCACCAGTAGTCAAAAGCGAACGTAGAAACTTAAAGGTTCACATGCATTGGAGAACCCATTACTACAGCAAATATCCCCTGTGATGCGACTGCTGTACCGAATGAATGACGTGAACGCTAGCTTGGGAGGCTCAGACCGAGAACTAAGCTGAGGAAAATACCGTTACTATAATTGGCGACGGGGATGGGATTCGAACCCACGCGGGGAAACCCCAATGGATTAGCAGTCCATCGCCTTAACCACTCGGCCACCCCGTCTGGCGGCGGATGCATACTTAAGTTTTCTGAAGCAAAATCTTACTGATTTATTTCACCATGATTTGCTAGTTTACATTTCTAGTGAATTACTGGCGAGTCCTCATCCGGTGCTAACAACGAAGTGAATATGAACCTATCTTTCTAGTATGCGAGTAATTCACTATCTGACCACAAGCCCCCCTGTGTTACCGAGCTGAAATTTGTCACCTCACTGCTTAAATTCAAACTTCTGCCGCAACATCAGCGATTTGAGCAAGCTATTAACGCAACTCCAATCGCGATTATGTTGATTTCCTATATCATTTACACACAGCAAGTCCGAGGCGCAGCTGTCATCAGTGTACTCAGATCTTGATGTGGAGTAGTTGAGTTTCTCACACGATCCCACGCGCATATTCTAAAAGCAACACCGGACGGCCCATTTCTAGATAGTCTACAATCGTGATGCGACTCACTCCTGTGAATATCCTGTAAATCTTTGGCTTACTCCAAGTTGGTCCTAACGGGACGGTCAAGGCTGAGAATTTGAGAGACAGATGTACCCTCATTGTTACCGATCTAGTTAAAAAACCGAATGAGGTTAGGACAGAAGCAACATCAAGCCGGGCGCAAGTTCGCTCATGTTCACTGCAAACTGCCACCCAAAACTGAACTCTGTGGGTACCGAAAGCTAATACCGACCTCGACTAGAATTGGGATAAACCGATCTGTCACGGTGGCCGTGGTATGAAGGCTCACGGATACCCGATATATCAGTTATATAGGCTAATTCCACCTACCAACCTTTCAACACTGGGGCCAGATACTTCTAAAAACAGACAGTAGACGACAATACCATTTGAGCAACTTTATTCCCCATTAAAATGCAGAATAGATATACTCTTAAAATTTTTCAACAGCTGTCTTGCGGACTACGGCCTTGTCTGGTACTACACTGTTATCCTTCCTTCTTACCAAAATCACAGTGGACGGAGGTAGGCCATTCATAAAGATGGATTCACGATAGTTCAGAACCACACCTCCCTTTAGCTCAGTTATTTATAGGTATTTCTACGCCAGCAAAATCAGTGTAGACCAGGGTAGCTTCTGGGCCAATCACATAGTTGCAAGACTAGAGTTTGCGTGGTCATTTACATGGTTGGGGGGTAATTTTCTCACATATTTGTTCAGCCGCCTGAAGGCATTAAGTTTGTCAGTACCAGAACTAAGTTCACGAGTGTGCATTCGTGTGCCACACTAATGGATCAATTTTAGTCAACCGGCAAATACACCACTGAGGCTGTTTATTTTGCAATTATGCTCTTGCAGACACTTCGGCGTGCCGTGATAGCTCAGCAGGGAGAGCGTTAGACTGAAGATCTAAATGTCCCCGGTTCGATCCCGGGTCGCGGCATCGCTTTTCGGCACAAACATCGCGTCTCAAAGTACATTCAACAAGGAATTCTATATGACGAACAGGATAGAATGCTCAGCTTTTGGTTTATGTACCGGAGTTCCTCGTTGAGAAAGAACGAACCTATTACACTGAGGTGCAGTACTATCCATGGGTTCGCCCAAATTTATGACGTGGCCACGAGCGATCACCATCGACATTTACCTAAAGCCGTAAGTCGAGCTCCAGCTAGTTCAGTACAGCTCGATGTAACTCATAGTTAAGACGTCAACCTACTGACCGGAAGGTCCGTGGTTCGAACCGAACCTCTAGACATCTCGACTTCCCTTATCTATGTTTGCGTAAACTGGTAGTATCCCAGCCCTCATTCCTCCTTCGGGTATAGAAACGGCCTTACAGCCGATCGATTAGTATTTTGTTATTACACCACAAATGAGCGCTTACTGGAATACGTTTACTGCTTTTTTTCAAAATCTGTCTCCCCCCAAAAGTCAGTACAGTCCCAGCTACCCATACAAAACTCGGGGTCACCCCATTTGTTCAATTTTCTGTGAACACGGTCAAAAACAACTCGAAACGCACCTAGACGCTGGAAGATGATTAAGACGTATGGCACCATTTGGCCAGGAACTTTGGTGTGTAACAAGCTGATTTCTTGTACCAAAGCGGAGATGCACCGACGCACGCACATCGCTCAAGGCCTGCAACCGGGTCAGGATGAAGACACTCTGGGAGGCAGCAGCATATGGATCCAGCTGTTGCGCTTTTCTACCAGCCACCAAGGATTTGTGGGGGTGCATTCCCCCCCCCCAGTGCTTGTGCATCGATGTTCACGTACGAAATGACGTAAACCGCGTATTTTAAAAATGCACCGGAGGCTACCAGCAGGAGTACTGGCAGCCGCCAGTACATACTAAGCTTTGTCTGCGTGATAAGTCAACTAAAGGATGAGTAATTGTAACAAATCTCCAAGCAGCTTCTAGAGATCATCCCCATCGGAGCTGACCAGTTTTCATTTGAAACTGTTAAATCTGAGAAGAACCGCCTTCTGTCTAATACTCTTGGTCTTTCAACGAGCAATGGATCATCATTCTGGCTTTTGAAAGAGAAGCGTGGAAAGTCGGTGCACCGGCTGGTCATCATCATCATCATCATCATCATCATCATCATCATCATCATCATCATCATCATCATCATCATCATCATCA
>NW_008751793.1:991529-994029 GCF_000715545.1 Opisthorchis viverrini
TGACTTTGGTCAGTTCATCCAAAAACACAGTGCTACTCCTCCTCCTCTTCGAACATGAGAACGATGTCGTCTGCATATTCCAGATCGACAAGGTTTTCTTCACAGTTAGCAGTTTTGTGCTTCAATAGAAGATAGACCGGGAAGATAACAGGATTCTCAAGACAGGTTTGGAAACGAAACCGATCAATAATCGCACTCGTCTAAATGATTTAACACTCGTTTTCTCAGAGCGTCCACAAAACAGTCCCGATCAAGTTCACACACTCACATTCGCAGCGTGCAGCCATATAAACATCTCAAGATGAGAAAAGCGGATATGAACAAAAAGCTGACTGTCCAAATTCCGGGCAACTCGCTCCCACCCAAGTTTGTTCAAATGCCTTCCAAGGAATATGTCTGAATGGAGTTTCGGCGCACCTGCGAGGTAAAATGTTTTGATTGATGTGCTTTTTGAATGACTGATACGATCAACTTTTAAAGCTTAGAACAAGTCGCCTACAGTTTGGATTATTGCAATGGTACCAGCTATGAAAGCCAGAAGAGATGGACAAATATGTGAAACGTTTAAAGCCCCATGTTTCAGTTGGTACGATATTCGAGATATCGCAATGCATTTTCATAGAGGAAACTATTCACAAGGTTGCTGAAAACTCTTCCAAAGCCCACCGCTGGTTCCGCCCTTCTTGATGCTTATCAGGTAGACGCAGTCCCTGAGTTTTCGTCAATTTTATGTTCCGCTTGAATCCAAATTGGACTGATTTCGAAAAATACACTCATTTTAAGGTCAATTTGGTTTCCATGACAGACTCAAGTGATTCTCTCTCGAATCTCGGGGGCTGTGCCTATCTGATGAACCCCAAGAAGAGCGAAACTGGTCGTGGGCTGTCGAAGAATTCAGCAACCTTATGAATATTGTATTACATTATTAGATTTATTGGAACATCCCGAATATCGTGCCAACTGAAGCATGAAGCGGCCTGGTGCAGCACATTCAGTAGCTTAAAGACATCATAAACCAGAGATTCAGCTGGGTTCCAGGTGAGCCTCCCGAAAAAAACTGGTTTGGTAATGAGTGTATTCCATACAATTTTGGTTCAAGTAAGACAAAATTGACGGAAACTCGGGGACTGCGCCTACCCTTGGGCTCAAGAAAGGCGAAACTGGTCGTGGGCTGTCGAAGGATTTTCAGCAACCTTATGAGTAGTGTATTACGTCTAGTGGGCTGGTGTTATCAGACTAGCAGCTCCTCTATCTTAGCACTCTTGAAATGGATCAGATAATTTGATCTTGGGGAGAGTTAAGGGAGAAAGGGCAATCTGAAGGACCATGTGTGGTGAAGATATCAATGCTTTAAAAAACCGAGGCGACTTGGAGGTCCAGCCTCGTAGAGGAAAGAGGAATGCTATTCAGTCCAAAGGAGGCTGGAAAGAGATAGCCTTATCTATTCAGATCAGCTGCTGCAAAACAGAGACAACTGTCCTAATAGGTAAATATTACTACTTGCGAGTAATATGTCACACATGACAATTATTCCCTGTTGACGCACCTGTGGTATGGTCACCACTTCTAACCACCACGGAATAGCACAAAACACGCTGCAATCAAATGCAATGATATCATTGCGAAGATCAGTATAAAGTTAGTTTTCTCGAGGCAAAATTACTCCGTTATTCCAGAATTTTCTGTGGCCCAGAAGTGCCGGTAGATTTGTGGACCGCCCCAGCAACGAGGGGACGTTAGCCGAATCGCTAATCCTTCGCCAGCCAGCCAGCCAGTCTTTGGAATGTCTCCTTCACTTCTGTAATGTTCGAGGAAATTCGCATAGCTCTCCAGAGGACTGAACCAACTGGGAATAAATTGGCGAAACGCACTCACGTGCAAACTTAATTGGTGTTCTACAGAAACATCCTGAACGAGATATTCAACTGATTCAATTCAGTCGATCCTATCAACAAGAAGTTGGTGTAATTCGCTAGTTGGGTGCAACTGCGTAGAACATACGGTTGACCAGATGGGAACTGAGGACTGCGCCCAACTCATGAACCCAAAATAGGGGTGAAACCAGTTACCGAAGAGTTTTCAGCAACCCTGTGAGTAGTGTGACCCATTCAAAAAGCACAATGTGATATTTCGAATGCCGATGTGAATGAGGCATGGAACAGCGCAACAAATTGGAGAAGACTACGTTAAATCTGAAATTCAACTGGGATTCAGTTGAGCTTTCCAGCAAATTAATGTGCAGGTCAGAGTGCTTGGCGCCCAGTTTGAGTTCAAGGGGAACACAAGCCTAACTGAAAGGAAACTCGTAAACAGTGCCTATCTGACGAGTCAAAAATCGATCATGAGTTGTCACGAATATTAAAGCCAGGTTTTGCTGTCAAGCCTAACAGGAGGCAGTTCAAGCAAGGTCACGAAGTGTTTCTCTTCTATTCCGAAGAATAAAAACCTCCAGGAATGGAATTCTAGGCGATTTTTAGTCCAGCCTTGTTCCATTTTAGCA
>NW_008751793.1:996529-999750 GCF_000715545.1 Opisthorchis viverrini
ACTGGTCACTCCAGGTGTCTTCGTGTGGAGGACTGCCGCATTTAGCTTTTAAAGCCACATATTCGTTGTCTACGTTTCCTCACCACTCTGGATGCCTATTCGTGTCACAAACGCGATTTTATTTAAACTACTCATTTGGGTAAAAGTAGTGGAAACCGCGGCGGCGATCTACGGGATGAAATGTCCAGAGAAAAGGATGGAATACCTTGATCATATTTAGGTATCCGATTGAGGGTCAATTACTGTCTGAATAACCCAAGAGCGTTTTGCAGAGACTGCTAAAGAAGTGTTCCCGTTAGCAATGTTTACTGAATTCACACACATGGTTCATACGAACCTATAAATCACGTGAGCGGATTGAGAAATGTACTTTCGGCGAAGAATTACGCAGGACGCTGTTCGATGCCATTTTTTTTCTCTTGACCGCCATTTTGAAAACGAAAATCTCACAATTTCCCTCGTCAAACTAAGCAGGCTTTCGTTGTCCCTTTACTGAAAGCACTAGAAAAAACAAAACGGCCATAGCCGGTCTGTCTGTTCCTCTGGTCGAGATGTATGGTCCCGAAATTTTTGCAATAATGGGTGGAGAGTGGTAACCTCTCGCCGATTTGCATTCAAACGATATGGTGCTATTGTTCACTGGAATAATTTCGAGCCTTCAAAAGCCGTTTTCCCTTGGCTGTTGAACGTTGGAGGGGGGTCGCTTAGGCTTGATACGGATGAAAAAGTGTGATTTACCATCCCCTCCGGGTCTCTGTCGACAAGCAAGCCATTTCCTGAAGTCAGACATCCATTGGATGTGGATAGGGCCACATCAGTTTTGTTCACTTGTATATTTTCTTCACTCCAACGTGGGACAAAACTTCTCGAAAGAGGAGCTTTTTACTTCAACGGAGACTTGTCAAACTTGTGAAGCTCAGGTTATTATCAAATGCTCTTTTGGCGAACTACCCTGGTTTTATATTTTTGGGATAGAAAACCTGCCAGAAGGCCATCCCTGAAAGCAATCAACTCGTCCCCGATTCTTATTAGGTTTTCGTTGAAGACAAAATCAAATCTCTTCTGTATGATGGCCTTCTCCAACTATCGAATTTCGTGCAGTCTGGGCTCAAGTTGAGGGAAACTCGGGGACTGCGCCTATCTGATGAGTCCCAAGAAGAACGAAACCGGCCACGGGTTGTTGAAGAGTTTTCGGCAACCTTTCGGGAACTGTTTGCTTTTCACACCACAAGGTGAAGGTGCCTGAGACATCACTGAAACACGAAATTTCCGCTCACTTGAGCCGAGACATATTCACACGTGTGACACAGAGGGGAGTGAAGCGATCCGTCACAGACGATGAATATAGGCGCAGCTGAATAGCATCGTCGGAAGCCGATACTCCACTCGGTCCTCATGAAACACTACTCAGGAACATTCATATCATCTCCTAGAAGAAGGTATTGCACACCTAGCGACCCGTCTACACTGAAGCCAAAACACGAAAGGCTAACAAAACTCAAATTTCTGATCAACAAAAGTGCATGTAAAAGTCGCTTGAGAGTCAGAACCGGTGAGTGAAGGCATCATTAGGACCTTTGGTCTTGTTTCATCCGTTCGCGTGGATAGTTCTTGGCACGATTAGCATAACACTAAGTGGTAGTTTCTGGTCAGTTCTAGCATAATATTGCATGCTAATATTTCCAGGCAATACACTACTCATCAGATTGCTGAAAATTCCTCGACAGCCTACGACCGGTTTCGCCCTTCTTGGGGCTCATCAGGTAAGTGCACTTCCCGATTTTTCGTCAACCATATGATCTACTTGAAATCAAATTGCACGAAATTAGCGAAATACACTCAGTTGCAAACGGATTTGGTTTTTATAAGAGACTCACCTGGAACCCAGATGAATCTCTTGTTTGTGATGCTTCCAGACAAATGAATGTGCTGCACCAGGCCGCCTTATGTTTAAGTTACTGCGATATTCGAGGTGTCGCGAAACATATATATTCGTAGTGCACTACTCAGGAGGTTGCTGAAAATTCTTCGACAGCCCACGACTCAAACAGCGTACAAACTGAAACATCATGTGGCCTGGTGAAGCACATTCAGTTGCTCGAAAACTTCATAAACGAGAGACTCACCCGGATTTCAGTTGGGTCTCCCGTAAAAACGAAAGTTATTTGCAAATGAGTATACTTCTTCCGACTGGCTTCCTTACTTGACCAGTAACCAAAGGTTTAGGTTTGAACCCGTTTATTTTCAAGGCATCTGCTATAATAGACATCCTTAACAGCACACGCAGGATGCAGTTTATCTGGAAAATATGAAAAGATCGAGCAATTAACCGACAAATAAACTTGCTTATCGTAATCTAGAACTATGAAAATTGGGTGTAAACCACTTGAATTTCAGCCACCTCATCATGTAATGCGTTAAAAGTTTATTCAAATGACGTATGAAACGCAGGCATTTTATATTCGCAAATGTTCTTCACCGCTGGAACACCCCACCAGTTGAAGTCTTATCAAGTGGAATCTACGAGTTCCTATCTTTCATTTTTTTATGACACCTCGTGGTAACAAGCACGCTTAAACGTACCAAAATGACAATCTTCCTGTAGCTCCACAAGTCGCAGCTGCTTGAGTAAGTTCCTTGCCATCGGAAATTTACCACTCGCTGACTGCTTATGAGTTGAGTCGTGCTGGACGAATATAATGATGCCGCATGAATGAATCCATATTCCTTGTTTGGTTTTACTTCAGCCTCCACATAATACTTCTTTGTTTCATTTTTTCCGACCTCGTGCAACGCATCCACCATGCTTTATGGTTTCAAATTTTTGGTTCTCCCAAATTTCGCTGTTTCTGCAGCAGTGTATGGTTATTTGCTACACGGCTGATGCTGAATTCCCAAACATTCTGGAATAATCTTACATCTACGCCGACCAGCGTTTGATACAAATTGAATCCCGATATCCAATCTATTATTCAGTCAATTCTGTCTATTCAGACTTGAACGTTCGTCAAATGAATCATATCAATACGCGCTCCACTAAACAACCTCGACAAGCCGTGACCCAGGGCAGGTGATAGGCTGGGCAAAACAAAACTCTAAATTGGCCCCAAACTGGGAGATAAAGAAAAATGGTTCAGAAGGGATGTCCATTTGTAAAATTAGATATTACTATTAGTGAGAATACTATCAATCAGTGATTAAACAATGAACCCCTTTTCTTT
>NW_008751793.1:999955-1003373 GCF_000715545.1 Opisthorchis viverrini
CCTGAGAGTTGTGTGACTCAGGAGAACAAAACGAGGCTTACAGGGTTGCTGAAAACTCTTCGAAAGCAACCTTGCGAGTAATTTCCTTTATGGAAATATACTGCGATATCTCGAATATCGTGCCAACTGAATCATGAGGCGGCCTGTGTGCAGCACTTCAGTTGTAGAATAGCATAAACGAGAAATTCAGTTGAATCTGTCGTGAAAACCAAATTGGTTTGCAAATGAGAGTATTTCTCGAATACGAGGCTTACTTGGATACCTGTGTTGAGCGGTACCCGTTCCACTCTTTCACAAATAACCCCAATCAGCCAGCTGGACAACGTGAAAATGCGTCCAGCTGAATGCTCTTCATAAACGTGTCAGAGACTACTCGAGGAAAGAGTACTGATGGAAAGGCCAGAAGCTCCACTTGGTGTTGAAAAGACCAACATATCAGGGCAACTCTTGAATGTCTTCAACGCTGGGCTGGAAACTTAAAAAGGAGCACGAGTAAAACGAACCTTCCGGCAGCGCCTGGATTTTAAGTGGTCCGAATTTAAGCTAGGTCCACCAGTGGCGACTCTACTGATCTCACTGCAACTTGGTGCAGTTCTCGGGAGTGGGAACTGAGTGGGTGCTCTGATCTCACTAGATCACGCGTCACAAACACTCTAATCACGTATTGATTTCTGCCACCTTTGGGCTCATCACTTGCGCATAGTCTCCGAGTTTCCGTCAGCCTTATGTCATACATGAACCCAAATTGCGTGAAATCTGACTGACACGTTCATCTACATACTCATTTAGTTTTATCGAATAGCCCACCTGGAACCCGTCTGAATCTCCCGTCTATGACGTTCTTGAGTGGGAACATCATAAACGTGGGACGCAGATGAGTCTCCCGTGAAAACCAAGTTGTTGTGTAAATGAGTGCACGAGCGGAGTTCATAGGCAATATTCCTTCTGGAACAAAGACTGCTTTTAGCTAAGAAGGTGAACTCTTAGCTTCATCTAAGATGAAAATGTCTTGTTATCGAACTACTCTGAGCAGTATTCAGCTATCTACAAGACGGCACAGTGGTTAGAGCGCGAATTTACTGACGCGAAGGTCCGTGGTTCGAACCCGACCTCTGCATCTCGACTTCCCCTATCTAGTCTTGGGCAACCCGGCGGTATCTCAGCCCTCGTGTTTCTTTAGGGTGGCATCACAGTTAGGCACCAGAAGGGTGTCACAGCTGAGCGACTATTATCCGTACATGTTGCTCAGTAATGATATCATTTGTGTTGTGGGCCACAGTTTTCCTAATGCCTCCTGAATACCGCAAACCCCAGGCTGGTTTGCCGCTTGATAGCCTGATTTCATTGGCCAAACCAGAAAGCCAATGAACGTGCGAATCGGCTGATCGATCCACTGAACACTGACGCGTACATGCGTCTCACGTGCAGCCGAAAACGGGCTGTTTATAAGGCTCACGTGGAAGGTTCTAGGCAGGCCAAAATGTAGTACTAAGAATAGAACTCATCTGTCAAGGGCAAGTGAAGAACAACCAATGAAATCTGTCTCGACGAAAACGGGTATTCCACTGGCAGTCGTGTAGTCCAGTTAAGTTCTGCTAATAAACTGTAGCATACACGATCGTACCATCTGAATTTGTTTTACCGAATCAATTACGCTTTGTGAGAATTCCGGATCCTGCAGTATATATCTGCAGGTTCTTTTCCTCCGGTAACCTGAGTTTCCATCTTCAAATGCAGGCGTTTTTGCGCAAATCACCGTTCCGTGGACATTTGATCTCTCATTCTCATCGCTTGACTTTGCAGCATGTCTTAAGATTGAGTGAAACTTGAACCCCGTTCCGGAAAGAGGGCAAAATGAAGCCAGGATAGCGAATGCAAATCGATCACCAGTACAATGGTGGTTTTGCACCACGAATGGATTTCGTCCGACTTCTGGGAAGCATTGTTGTTACAGACGGGTCACCTTGCCCAAAGGCGTTGCCTAGGTAAGGGCCTTTTATGGAAAGCCCAATGAAACGTAGTTGCGCTAACCGACAAAGCGCAGAAGAGCACCTGAGGGTTGTGTAACTAAACATGATATCGATTTTCTCCCAGGAGAACAAAACGAGGCTTACAAGGTTGCTGAAAACTCTTCGAATCTGTCGTGAAAACCAAATTGGTTTGCAAATGAGAGTATTTCTCGAATACGAGGCTTACTTGGATACCTGTGTTGAGCGGTACCCGTTCGACTCTTTCACAAAAAACTCCAGTCAGCCAGCTGGATAACGTGAAAATGCGTCCAGCTGAATGCTCTTGATAAACGTGCCAGAGACTATTCGAGGAAAGAATATTGATGGAAAGGCCAGAAGCTCCACTTGGTGTTGAAAAGACCAACCTATTAAGGCCATTCCTTGGATGTCTTCAACACTGGGCTGGAAACTCAAAGAAAAGCACGAGTAAAACGAATCCTCCTGGAGCGCTCGAATTTTAAGCTACATCCACCGGCGGTGACTCTATTGATCTCATTGCAACTTGGTGCAGTTCCCGGGAGGGGGAACTGAGTGGGTGCTCTGATCTCACTAGACCACGCGTCACAAACACTCAAATCACGTGATAATTCCTGTCCCACCTTAGCCGACACATGCACACTACAACCTCCCATCCATTTTTGTTTACGCGGCTACCACCTGCGTCACGTGCCGGGCTTACGAACTTCCAGCACATCAGGTCAGGTAGTATTCATGTTCGTGTAATTATCAAACACGAATGGACACCCCCTCTCCACACATGACAGGAAGTCAACCGAGCTCCACAAGGCTTCAAGGTCAACCACGGAACACGTGGACCAGCTGTACTGCACAGAAAACACGTCGCGCTCCGGAACTTTACTCAGAAACTCTCAGCAGTTGACCTCAAACGGTACGTCACATTTTGGCCTATCCTCTTATTGCATTTTTGTCAAGTGCACATAACTTTTGTACTGATCATCACCCTGGTAAAACAGACATTCCTTGGTGCTTTCCCTTTTCTGATAATCAACCTAATTACGTCACAAACAGATCACTAACAGCGTACACCTTATGCACTGGTGTGATTACCTGTCATGAGGATCACCCTTGTCGCTCATGGATGTCGCCACCACTGTAGTAAAATTCAGGGCAATTCCATCAGAAGCCACAATGGTGAAAACGCCAGCTGGGGCAGAAACTAAGATACTCCTTTGGGTTACCTATTTTCGCTTTCGTATGTACGTCTCCACCAGAAGCAGAGCTCATCGTGACGGATATTTCGTCCTGCAAGGACGAAATCCAATCTATCCTGAACATCAGAGGAGCACGGCACAGCCGTTTCACCCTTACTGGGAATCCCCATGTCATGAAACTAGAGGAAGTCTCGAACCCGATAACTCCTACATGGTGGTTTGAACACCTGACCTGAT
>NW_008751793.1:1004718-1019616 GCF_000715545.1 Opisthorchis viverrini
CTCGTATGTACGTCTCCACCAGAAGCAGAGCTCATCGTGACGGATATTTCGTCCTGCAAGGACGAAATCCAATCTATCCTGAACACCCGAGGAGCACGGCACAGCCGTTTTACCCTAACGTGTCATGAAACTAGAGGAAGTCTCGAACCCGATAACTCCTACATGGTGGTTTGAACACCTGACCTGATCAGCAGTGCGGTTAACCTGAACTTAGCGCCACTCGCCCTTCGGTTATGGGGTCCACATCAAGTGGTCACAAGTGCTCCGCTTCTTGAAAGATGCAGTATATACAGCTGGGAATGTCAACCGTTAGTAGAATTCACCCGTAACAGATAACTCTCATTTGGTTTCTCCAGGCATATTTCAGTGGTAAAAGTGCTCCCAAAAGCGGCCAACCAGCAACCTTCATTCAGTCTTTGCAATAGCTGTCAATTGCATGACCGTCTTTTGTAAAGGACTAAACTTCAAGAGAGGCTACTTCTACCTATATCCATAATTTCTAGTGCGATTCCTTCCTTAAACGACCATCTGAACGGATTCACTCCAGAAGAGATTTGATAGAGGTGAAAATCTTCACGGGACCAGCCACAGGCAACCGCATCTGAGGGTTGGCGTTTTCAGAATGGGCAGTCGGGACCGTTTGTGTACTATGAGACTGAAAAATCAAGCTACAAGGCCCACAGTAACTTGAAGTGCACACTTGTCTTCACGATATTGACCGGACCCTAACTGCTTAGTTCGTGTCAACGTCCCGCTTGAGGGCTCTCTCTTGAATACTAACTGTGAGATTTACACAGCTACTAAAACGTGTAGACTCTACATTACTCGGAACCACCACCAGTCGGTTTTGAAAACAGATCTGCTTGTTTTTCTTCGATATCATAAAAGACAGCAAGTCCTGCAGCAGCAACCGATTCGAACCGATATCGTCCAGTTCTTAAAATTACTAAGGAGCATTACTCATCTCTGACGGAGGCGGAAATATGAATATCTTTACTCAACAATTGAAAGTTGTCCCCTCGGTTTACTTTAATGACCTCAAACCCAGTGAGAAGCGTACATATCGGCCGTCTAGTTGAGTACATGATGTGTGAATCCCACTGAATTGTTCATCGTCTTTGACGAGGATAAACCTCACTAGACAGCTCAGTACACTACGATAAACACGAATGTCATGCGGCCGAGCTCACGTCCTCGGGAAAACAACGGATTTGGTGTTTGAGAATGGCGTTGTGAACTAAAAACTACACAAATTTGTCTTGTAGGAACTGAAATTTTTCCGGAGAAGACACATTCACCGTGCACGGCCTGTTCTGTCATAGGGTAGGCGATTGGCCCACTAACGACTCCGTCAAACACTACTGCCACCTATCAAGTAGTCAGAATAAAATATCGTTTTGCTTCTATCAATAAAAGAACCAACGAACAGCTAGCGAAATACACTCATTTGCAAACGAATTTGGTTTTTCGAGAGACTCACCTGGAACCCAGCTGAATCTCTCGTTTGTGATGTTTCCAGGAAACTGGATGTGCTGCACCAGGCCGCCTCATGTTTCAGTCGCTAGGATATTCGAGATATCGCGACACATGTATATTTGTAATTTACTACTCATAAGGTTGCTGAAAACTCGTCGACAGTCCACGGCCGGTTTCGCCCTTCTTGGGCTCATTTGGTAGGCGCGGTCCTTGAGTTTCCGTCAGCTTTATGTTCTACTTGAAACCAAATTACACGAAATTAGCGAATATGCACTCATTTGCAAACTAATTTGGTTTTTCGAGAGACTCACGTAGAACTCAGCTGAATCTCTCGTTTGTGATGTTTCCAGGCAATTCGGGAACTGAGCCTACCTGATGAGCCTCAAGAAGGGCGAAACTGGTCATGGGCTGTCGACGAATTTTCAGCAACCTCATGAGTAGTGCATTACAAACCAACGAACAACTCCCCCTTTAAAGGGTGGATATTCGAGGTCAGACTACATTTTTAGTGCATCCGTTTAAGATTGCTTAGTCACTGCTGAAACACAATGTGCGCCAACAATGAAGCAGGTTTTTATCACCGATACGGTATGAATCCACTACTTTCCCTGTTACGGATCACAGAATGTATCGATCCTGAATCGCACCTCGTGATCAATTTACTGCTCCTTTGGTGTTCGACCAGACATCATTATAGGCTTGGCTACCGAATGTCCCAGTTGAAAGATTGTCAACGAATTTCGGAATATCACTGTTCACTGGAACGTGAACAACAACCCTGTTTTTTGAAGCAGCACATCATGTGACAGCTGGTCGTTTCGGTCATCGATAAACATTGTTTCCAACACATGTTAAAAATACATTGCCTCCTCAACGTTTTAAAACCCCAGATATTGTAGCCACTTATCCGTTGCTAGATCACGGAATTTCCTCACATTGATGAACAGAGTAACCCTCCTGAAGGAGTCCACGTGCACTAGTGGGCTCCACGAGCATTCCTCATTGATCCGGACAGGCCATGCAACATCTCCTTTTCGAAAGGAGAGGCCAAATAGACTGTTTCTCCGTGTTGAGAGAGGAACGTTCGTACTCCAAAAAAACCTAGTCCTGACGCTTTCGTTCACACAAACACACGCATACAAGGAAACCCCATCGATCCCATAGCTTTCGAAGAACCATCTTCCTGTTGCAAGAACAGTTTGGCATTTTTGGGTGGAAATCCGAACCACTAGAGCCTTGGATACCTTTCTAGTAGGGCTGACGTTGCTCGAGTCTCCCGACGAAGTTTTAGACAGCGAGGGCTCCCGTAATCTAAAAGTCTTTCTTGATTAAACCAGAAAGCCTTCGGTGGTCTCCAGCGTCCACCTCTTTGTCAGTGCTTGATATATTCGTGGTGACAAACACCACATTCAGCTGTAACAAGCTGAAGTTCTCCGGATTCCGATTTGAGCACAATTTCATTTTTCTCTTGAATGTTCTCCCCCACAATCAATTGGGTCTCAATTTTGGTCACGATAGCGAGTATTCGTTTCCCTTAGTTCTTGATCCTGCTCACTCAATCAGCTTTCTCTTATTTTCAGCACGTTTGTCCCTTTCTTGGGCACATTGTTAATTCTTTTTTCGTCCTCGTTCGTGTTTATTGATTTCGGGTGAACCAGTTTTTGTTTATTCTAATCACTTCAAGGTCAGGTAATTGGCGCCACCAAGTCATTCATCGCTCCCTAGTGGACGCCACGCTGCATGAACCCGTTTCGTTCCCATTGTTTGTACGCCCAAAATCCAAGCGGATCACTTGGTGTAGACGAGTACTTACTGTCATACACTTCTGGTTATTGATTATAATTTAACCTCATGCTTATTCCACCTGTGTACTTTTAATCTCCACCCATTTTACTCTGTGTGAAAGTGCGCAGCTGACCCACTTACCCATGCGTGCTCGCGTCCCATTTGCTGAGCCTGTCTTAACCTGCTTTCTCATGAGCTCCTGGTGATTGCACCACCAATGAAAACCACCAGACTGTCGTTGGAAGGGAAGACCGCAACCCACACTACTGAGCCACCATTCCGCTCGCCGTTGTTTGGTTTGGGGACGTTGACACTGTGCCGGTCAGTGAGATACTTGTGCACTTGTTGACGCCACGAAAGTGGACAACCGAGGTTTGTTTTATACATTAGCTTGCCCTTGTATGAATAGTACCGTGGAATTTCGAACCCAATTCTTCCTTTTGCTATTCGGGATTATCGAACCTACACATCAGTCAAAGGTCCGTATTGGGAACCTCAACCTTACAGAAACCCAGCTCCAACTTTGTTTTGTCAACTTGGAGGTTCTGGCACTACGTGTCATCCGAAATCGTTGTCGTCGGAAAAGCGCGAGTACTACACGGTGTCTCATAATAGACGCAAAAAATAATACCATGTTAAAACTTAAACGCCAATTCAAACATTTATCATTTTTTATGTGGACATACGCGCACCATGGAGGCTTACTGCAAACAAACTGGCATTACAAAAGATGTTGAAAGAAACCGCCCCTTTTTTCTACAATAAGTTGGAGGCGGTACGAGGTGTGAGACACATCATGTTTGACTTCTTCAAGCGTCACTCGTGCACACCCCTCTTCAATTCTTGCTCTTAACTCCACCAAGGTGGCGTCTCATAATACGATGCACGCTGGTGCGGGGAATGCCGGTCACCTGAGACACCTGAGTTATTGACAAAGATCCCATGGTGATCTGGGACTGAAGTTGCTCGACGGCATTCCGTACAATGATCGCTCTTTCATCACTCAGAGACTTTCTCCTTTTGCCAGGAAAATCCAATACAGATCCAGTGGACTCAAATTTCGCAATCAAGCGTGTAATGGTTGATACGGTGAAACGATCTTTGATGAGACTATGTTTGGTTTTGTAATCAGGAAGTGCGGTGGTGGCGCTCTCACCAAGTGAATAACTGTCTCACAATTTCAATGCGAGTACATCCATCGTAAACAGAAAAAATGCCAACATTCGCACGCAAACTCTCCTTTATGTGGCTACTATACCAAAAGATTTCCTTATTTTTCCTCCGATTGGCTACGTTTACTCACCCAATCAAATTTTGCGTTTATTATGAGACACCCTGTATATAAAGTGTTAGAAACAGGAGTGAAGGTACTGTTTAATTGATCGAGCTTAAAAAGGGAACAATCGAAGCTACTTCGGCGTAGTAAGTATTAAACGATAGCAAGCTCAGCGGTCAACCTATGAGCAGGAGTCAATCGATTTTCAACGGTATAATTGGGAAACAGGTATTTGGTTGGGTAGCAGGTACTTCGTTCACGGAAATCACCCAAGCTCATCAGTTGCAGTGGCTTGGTCATGTCGAACCGTGGTCTACGGTGCCTCCCCCCGTGACCCCGATGACGTGCGACTTGGCACGAAGGTGTGAAAAGGATTTCAACGGGTTTGAGGTTGGGTTGGTACGATGCACCTTCCAGGATGGGGTCCCCGTGACCCCTGCTGCCCTCGGCTGGAAGTACCGCGAAGACTGACGGCCAGTCGGTCTCAGTGGCATTCCAGATTGTCTGATTGAGCACTTGGACGTGTAGGCACCTACGAATGCTGGTGATAGGCCGACACCAGGTCCCCTCTCTCATTCACTCGTTTCACTTTAGGGCTTTAAAATCACCGTCGTCGGAGACGGCACCATCACTGTTGACACTGCCATATACGACCACAAAGCCGGAGTCCCGAAGCCCAAGCAAATTGAACACTGATCATGGATGAACATTACGTTTATGCTAGCAGTTGGGGTTGAAAAGCACACTGTGTGAAAGGGGACGGCATGCAGAAAGAGTCTTGACGGAACAACGCTCACTCTATGGTAAGAAGGAACAAAATGAGAAAAATACAATAGAGAGTTGGGTTTGTAGGCAAAAACATTCTGGTGTAACGGGGTTAAAGGCGTCTGAGCAGTCACATTTATAATCTAAAGTATGACAAGTCACTATATTGGGGTTTGGGTATTCTTGGCCAAAACGTTTTCTTGATAGTGCTTCTTGCAGTACAGGATTTGATCACTTTGTGCGTAATTGTTCAAGCTGGCGGGAAGGGTGGGTGAGTAAAAACAGAATGATTCGTATGCGGTACAGTATTCCAGTCAACTGTAAAGCTACCAGGAATAATAATCGTTCAGCTGTAGCATCCTTTCAGTACCTATCTGCCACGCCACCCTGAGGTTGGGATACTTCCAGGTTGCCCAAGCCTAGACAGAGGAAGTCGAGAGGCAGAGGTCGGGTTCGAACCACGGACCTTCCAGTCAGTAAAGTCGCGCTCTTACCACTGAACTAACTCGCCCTAGTAATAGGATCACGTGATGTCCGGGAACTGGACCACAGATCAGCTTTACCGAAAAACAAGAAAAAGTAGATTTAGGAATTGTGGGGCTTAACACTTAACAGGAGGTAGCGGGAGGATATTCGGATCACTGTCTGGGAATGCCTTATCCGAGCAACTAACAGGACCTGCGGTTACATTGTCTTTGAAGTATCTACCAAATGAGACAGGAACAGAACGATGTTTGACGGAGCCTTTCTGTCATAGCGGAACTCAGAGGTGTGAAGTTCAATGTGGCGGCTTAGGGAGCGATGTGGCTCAAGTGTTTAGAGCGCGAATCTACTGAGTGGAAGGTCCGTGGTTCGAATCTGACCTCCGTCTCTCGACTTCCCCTGTCTAGGTTTGGGCAACCTGGCAGTATCCCAGCCCCCGTGCTTACTTCGGGTAGCATGGCAGCGGAAGGGTGTTGCAGCTGGACGACATGTCAGAGGTCAACAACAAGCAGTCTTGAATACAGTGGCTACATCCGAACGAATATCAGTGGCGATCTGTTTCTATGCGTTGGGAGTGTTGCTGATGCTTGAGTTGTTTGATACGGCTGACCTCTAATGCGCCACCCAACTTTCTAGGTGTTTGAGGTCTGACATGGCTCTCAATGGGCCTCCCTTAAAAAACAGCTCGTTTGTGTGGCTACTTATCTAAGAATTTAAGTAGTTAAGAATTGTTGCACAACAAACGAGGCAAAGTACCACGTAGATGTGTTCGACCAAGTCTGCCATTGTGCAAGACAAGCTGATTGCACCGAAGAAACGTACTTGCACATATTAAAGCCCTTCTCCAATAACGAAACAGAGAGAGTACAGAACGGGAAGTAAACCTGGTAGAGGTCCAATTCACTGTATTTTTGTAAGTCGACCGACATTGAGGATCACTCAGTATCAGATTCAAATGGATACCAAACGTCTTTAGAAGAGTTCAAAATGATCATGGAAGCCATATCTATGTTCCTCAAAGTTTAAAACCAACTACCTACTTACTGAACAAGTCTGCAGTTGTTCCCCTATGGCGAAACAGATTCTACGGACTGCAAGGAAACTCGAAATTACCTCAGGGTAATTCCAGCTGTGAGGAAAGCTTGTTATTGAAGTGAATTTCAGGAATCCGACTAATAAAGGTCGCTTCGACAAGTGGTCTCCCTAGAAGTGGATCGATCGTAGTGCGCATTAAAACACCGAGATCTCAGAGAGCATTTATTAACGAGTAACCTGCAACCCAAAGTGTGGCATTTTATGGTACATTGGTATCACGTGATGCGGGTTAGAATATCAGCAGTATAACGAATGGGAAATAAACTATGGCGTCCAAGAGTGGCAAGGTTTCTGCTGCACAGTGCCACGTGACTACTTGGAACGTTTCAGTATCGAAAGTGGAACAAATAATCGATAAAGAGCCACGCCTGCAGAGTTGAACACTCAGCTGCAACCACAGACCACAGACGCATATTTAATCTATGTTGCTTTTCGGCTAAACGCGCAGCAGAAACGCTCCGTCAGGATTCACGTGCCTTGATATTCAACGCATCGACTTCTTTTTGTTCCATCAAATGTGTTACTTAGATGAAACGATAACTAACCTGTTCTCTACTCTTTTGAAAATCTCAACTTCATAGTGAGTTGTCGATTAGGATTTCCGTCAGGCCAACATGTTAATGTAGAACGCGCCAGGACGTCTTCACACAAGTATGACTAATCGATATAACATGGCAAAGATGATACCTTACCCCTCAGGTAAAGAGAAAAAGTACATTTCCAACTTTGCCAACTGTGTCGACTTAAGGACACTAATTATAGCGTCCTTGAAAGCGTGGGAACGAAAAGGTAATTGCGATCGATAAGTGGAACACAGATGTATCACCACAACACTGACAGCATGATCCTGCCTGGACGCGAACAATTCATGCACGCGCCGTGTACTAATAATCCGCATACAAGACACATGTGCATAAATCACAAGGGGGCTGTGAGTTTTTGAACGTGTCCAAAACGAGTTTAGTGCCATGTTGTCTGGGTTCTCTTTGGTGTGGGCGGTTGATGGGCGATTCGTAGTCAGTTAAAATGGGACAAGATCCGGCAAATCTCTTGACGGGAAAAAAAGTTGGAAACCTCGGTCTCTGGAATCTCATGGAAGATTTTCAAGGATGGCGGGGAAGGAATTATCCGGTCAGCTCTTTCGTGCGTGCGTGCGTGCTTGAGTGCAAGGAGATGGACTGAACGGTTTCAACATATAGATTCGTATCGTATCGTTCAGCTGTAACACCCTTTCGGTGCCTAGCTGCCATGCTACCCGAAGGAAGCACGAGGGCTGGGATACTGCCAGGTCGCCCAAGCCTAGACAGGGGAAGTCGAGTGGCAGAGGTCGGGTTCGAACCAAGCACCTTCCGGTCAGTTACTGACCGTTACTGACAGTTACTGAGCTATCTCGCCACATAGATTCATCCTTGATTGCTAGGCTACCAGGACAGGTGATGAAAAGAACAAATTTTAGAAACATGCAATGCGACATCAAAGCGGTGAAGCTATCTCTGGACAGACCATTTGAAGGGATCACTCAAAAGTGGTCTCTCATCCTCTTCCTCATCCTTGTGGACAGTATGACATCAGTGTTCAACACCGATGCTTCGCTGCCGTACAACCATGATTTATTTGAAAGCCTTATTGTGAAAAAAAGAATAAAGATGGACGGGTATGGGACTTAATACAATCATTCCGACGCGCCTACCCATCCTGACATTCATTCAGGTAAATTGGATAGAGACTGACAACAAGAACGCCACTGACATCGATTAACGTTCCCAACCACGCACACTGAAGATCCCGCGGCTCCCATTTTGAAAGGCGAGTCGCACCGATAGCCCCTCTGCTAGACCAAAGATTGTCCACCTTCTTGCATCCACCACTCTGAATTGGGCATGGAAAACAGCATTCTCTTTGGCAAACGATGGTTCGGCATGCGCAATACACTGCCTAACCATGTTATCTGCATATTCCGGATCGTCCGCTGCTGTTGGACAGCAGGGTTTTGAAGACATTCCAGCGTTCGTTTCATTAAATCAACCATCACGACATTGAATAGGAATGGGGTGAGAGAGAAAAGACACCCCTGACAGACACCGCTTTGAGTACGAAGGCTTTTGGATAGCTCTCCGTGTACTCCCACACGTCCGCAAATCTGAGAATACAAAGAACGTATCATGTTCACAAAATTCCAGGGCATTCTTTCATGGGCAAGGGTGTCAAGAAGAACAGACCGGTTGTAAATCCAGGAATATTAAAATTGTGGAACATTTGTACGTATGGCGTTGTTCTAGCACCTGACGAAGTGTGAAGATTTGGTCAACGCAGCCCCTACCAGGCCGGAATCCCGCTTACTGCTCTCGAGTCAGTGTCTCACGAGCCACCGTAAGGCGACGAAGCACAATTGACGCCAACAATCTCATTACAACCGGGGTCAAGCTGATCCCCCTGTGGTTACCACGCTCACTACGCGCCCCTTTTTTTGAAAATGGGCACTATCACCGATTCTCCCCAGTTGTCTGGGACAGACTCATTTTACCAAATGCAAGCAAACAGATCGGACAAGCACAAGTGATGCCACCACTCTCAGCCGGGGTTAAGCTGATCCCCCGGTGGTTACCACATTCGCCGCGAGCCCCTTTTTTTAAAATGGGCACTATCACGGACTCCCATCTGATACGTTCTACTTTTCGCAAATGCAGTTAAACAGATCAGACAAGCGCTGACTGGGGATTTCGCCCCACCCCCCATCTCTGAACAATGCGGGTGGGAAGTCACCCGGAACAGAAACTTGGTGGCTCTTGGGAGAACACATGCAGTCGTAAACCTCCGAGGCCGTGGGTGGTTCCACATCGACCGTCCAGGGTTCTACGTCATCCGTGGTCTCCAGATGGGTGGCAGTTGGTGACCATGACAGCTCTTATTCGAAGTATTCGGCCCACCGGTTCAGACGTTCCTCTTTATTCAAGATGTTCACTCCATCTCGATACTTGATGGTTTCGCTCAACAATGGTTTCCGGGGTCTTGTCGCGGGGATCAACCGGGATAATCTTCGAGCATTACCGGCTTTCTGTGCCTCTTCCGTTTCCTTGGCTTTCCGTGTTCACCAGACTTAATGGTCGGTTCGGACGCTCACTTTCACTTGAAGTCTGATAATGCGTCACGTCAAATTATGTTTGGAACCGGCTGGGATATTTCTCCAAGATTGAAGCAGTGCCACTGTTCGGTCTGATATCCAGTGTTTGAGCGCGCCTAGTGATGGGTCGTGCCACAGGTTAAATTCCCAGTATTGTACAAAGAGGTGGCGACCTCGTTCCAGTATGAGAGTAATGTCTGCTGAGAGGTCAATTTCCATCACAAAAACCTCCAGCCATGATTGTTTGGCTGCAAATGTGCACATCAGTGCACGCTGAAAGTGACAAGCGCTGGGTGGATGAATCGTCCAAGCTATTCTGCATTCACATTTGTCCACAGTTCCTCACCGTCTACTTGTTCACTTGGCAGTGTTGCTGTAAATACGATCGGTTTTGTCTCGGTACCTGACTTCGTATCGGGACAATAAACGTCCCGTTTTGAAGACAGCCTTCTACTGCTTTTTGACAAACATTTGTGGTCAATTTAGACACTCTTGTTCCGAGTGGGAGCTTATGGTCCTTCCCGTATTACGAGACGCTATCCGAGTATCTCATTTCATCACACCTAATACGGTCACCATTCGATGACCAGTTCCTTGCCAAAAAAAGCGAAAAATTCGTAGGCACATTGTCTAGCATTCCAATGTGTCATTGTACGCAGCAATCTCAAAAAAAACGAAACGTCGACCGCTTCATTAGGAAAGAGTTAGAAACAGGTTAATGGCCAATTTGGCCGACCAAGTGTTTTCTCGCCATTCCAACCTGATATAACCCCTGTGTAGTTGAGTGACGGTTTAGCGGTACGACGTTGCATGTATGTGCACGTGTGTATCAAGAAAGAAGCAATTTCCCGTCTGCCTTTCAAAGGACTGACCTGCAAAACGAGGGTCGTGGGACTATGAGCCCAGACGGTAGATTTTCCTCACTAGAAACGTCCACCGGAAGCAGACGTTGCTGAAACCAAAGTTGGGCCTAAAATGAGTGTAAAATCACTCAGAACCAACATCCACGAGTATCCCAATTTCTATGTCTCTCCCGTACCTGTTCGTCCAGAAAATCTGGAGAGAAATGGAACGCCTAAACACCACTGACATCAGCTGACCACCATTTCTTGCGGAGTCTTCAGCCGAGCGCAGAAAGGGACATCGTCCTGGAAGGTGGACTCTGCAGACTCCTCGTTATCCCTTTCCAATCTTTCGACAAAATCAACCATTATCCGGATCTCAACTTGCACTAATCCAAAGAAGACGTGGAGGCCATGTGTAACACGTGACTGATCCACCGAAGTTGATGATGACAGATGTTTTCCCCAACTAAGGTGTTTTCCATTCAACCGAACACTCATTCCGTCGTTAAGAGTTGGTCCACACTATCCGACAGTGGCAACACTTCCGGGATATGGGCTACCTAGAACCTGAGGACGCCTCAGCTCATCTGCCGCTTGCAACCACAGGATAGCACAACCCTTAGCGTAGCTTGGTACACATGACCCCTGAACCTTCGCGATATGTTTTTTCGACACCACAAGTGACTAAAATTGACAAACGTGACTAACACCTACGAGAACCAATTTCATTATATACGCAAATCAATGTGAGTCGCACTCAGCGGCACACTGCTAACTGAATATTGTGTCGGGATGGATGGTAACCGGTCCAGTTCGTTTCATGCAGTAAGCGGAAGATTGGCTAGTTGCCAGGTGGAACTACCACACCACTTCCACCTGAGTAATGTTACCCCGTCAGGTTGTATTCTTGCCGTCTCAGTTGTCGGATTATGTCGCGAATGCAGACGATGGAGGCGCCAAAATTGTCTCCTTAAACGGAGGTTTCATATAAATTGGGAGAATCGCGGTTTGGTCCACTTAGTAGAATTCACAGTGTCCAGACGGTTAGTATATGCTGGAAATGTTGAAAGTACACTTCATTAATGCTACCGCACTTGAGCTCACGGGGGCAGATACAAAAAGCCACGTATGCATTATCTTCACATAGTATACTACTCACAAGTATGATGAGAACTCTCCGGGGACCCTTCTTGCGTTCCATCAACTAGGCTTGTATGCATTACCTCACATAGTATACTACTCACAAGTATGATGAGAACTCTCCGGGGACCCTTCTTGCGTTCCATCAACTAGGCTTAGCCCCAAGTTCCGCATCCACACTATACTTTACGCTTGAGTGCCCCAACAACACCAAAGTAAGTTGCAACAGAGTGTAATTCGCCAAGAACACGCATGCACTTGGAAAGTCGGGGTGATCGATCCACTGGAGGCCTAGACTAGTGACTTAAAAGATCCGACAACGCCTGTTTGACAGAACACAGTGGATGCCACATGCATAGACTTGCAATTCAGACACAAACAATGAATCAACCGGGGTTTTTTTTGTTATGCGATGCTCTGAAGTTTTCCGAGCGACTAGAAAGTATAAGTCAACCCTCATTCGATCCAAAGCAGAGCTTGGCACTAAGCCTGCAAGAAGGGCTGTCGGAGAGTTCTCATCATACTTGTGAGTAGTATGCTATGTGAAGATAATACATACATACGTGACTTTTTGTATTTGCCCCCGTGGGCACAAGTGCCGTAGCGTTAATTAAGTGTACTTTCAGCATTTTCACGATATACTTAGCGTCTGGACACTGTGAATGGTACTTTATGGACAAAAACAGACACGAAATAAGAAGTCTTCAATTAGTGGCCTTGACAAGCAGGCAACTGAGAGTTCTAATCTAGTACATAGTTGGTGTTCCTTCCATGAGGTTTTACAAGAAATCACTGGAGAGCTAGCATAGCGAGACGTCACAAAACAGTAAACTGTGTTAGTGAAGCGAATTTGGCTTTGTAAGAGACTCACCTGGAACCCAGCTTAATCTCTCGTTTATGATGTTTCCAAGCAACTGAATGTGCTGCACCAGGCCGCCTCATGTTTCGATTGATACGATACTCGAGATGTCGCGATACATATATATTTTGTAATGCACTACTCATAAGGTCGACAGCCCACGATCGGTTTCGCCCTTATTGGGGCTCATCAGGTAGGCGCAGTCCCCGAGTTTCCGTCAACCTTATGTTCTACTTGAAACCAAATTGCACGAAATTAGCGAATATACACTCATTTGCAAACTAATTTGGTTTTTCGAGGGACTCACCTAGAAACCAGCTGAATCCCTCGTTCGGGATGTTTCTAGGCAACTGAATGTGCTGCACCAGGCCGCCTCATGTTTCAGTCGCTACGATACTTGAGATATCGCGATACATGTATAGACGTAATACACTACTCATAAAGTCGAAGAGTTTTCAGTAGTGCACAATGTAGTACACATGTTCTGTGTACTACGCTAAGGGATCAGTGAAGTCTAGTCTGGTCTCTTGAGTAATACCGGCTCACCTGAAGAGTAGAAACTCCCAGCCTGGATGGGATCACTGGATTTACACGGCAACCTACGGCCCAATTCCGTTCGTCTGTCGTACGCCTTTCTAACTTTGGGGCAACCATGCTTAAATGTATGGAAGTTTCCAGAAAATTTCGTATTAATATAGAGGTTTGACGGATTGAAATCCATCAACTTCGAGGTTATACAAGGTCACGGTTAGAGTCTTTCAGCTTGATCGAAAAAACTACACTGCACGCGACATTTGTTTCCGTTAACTCGACACGACGTTCTGTTTTTTCGGCCTAGAATCAGCCCAAACTAGATCAATTTAACCGCGGTGAGCAGCTTCAGACGAAGCGAATTTCGATGCACTGACCAATTGCAGTTAATTGTAAAATTAACATAGCTTCCATTTGAGTACCTGTCCTGCCCCAAGACGTGTCCATACATCATGCATCATCGTCCAGCTGTAGCATCCTTTCGGTGCCTAGCTGCCATGCCACACGAATGAGGCACGAGGGCTGCGATACTATCAGGTCGCCCGAGCCTAGACAAGGGAATTGAGAGGCAGAGGTCGGGTTCGAACCACGGACCTTCCGATCAGTAAATTCGCGCTCTAACCACTTGGTCTATCTCGTCTCCCCATCCCAAAGTACTGAGAGCGAGTCTCGCTCTTGTTGAAGTTCATCGGCACTGCATAGCCTCGGGCGTGTCGGGGTATGAAGCCCTGACGTCCGACATGCCAGTTGAGCGTGTTACCACTTCCACACCAGCACAAGCTAGACGTATCTGAACGCTTAAACAGGCAAACTGTTCGCGCTGGAGCTAGGTGACCAGTTTTCCCGGTGGATCTAGTAACCAGTAACCCAGTAACCATTTCAGGTTGCGTGTAACGTGGAGCAAGGTTACTGGCGTCACAGTTCACAATCATGTTCACAGTCACACCACTCGTTTGAACGGTCGTGCTCCTGTTCTAGCGTAATTATTCCGGAGGCACTGGACTCGAGTTTCACTCTTATTAGAGCTCATCAGCAGTGCATATCCAATGGCCGTGCCGGGATTTGAACCCCGGACATATGACATGCGAGGCGAGCGTGTAACCACTGCACCACCAACGCATATTGGACGCATCAGAATTATCACGTCCGAACAGGCGAACGTGTTAAAATTTGAGCGATGTGATTGGTGTGCCCGACCCATCAAACGACGACCCAGTAACTGTCCTGGCTGTGACGATCGATTGACCCGCCAGTCAGGACTTCCCGGTCAGATAGCGTGACACGCGCTTGAAACCGATTGGGCAACTTTTTGGTTGCAATTTTGGGGTTTTGCAGGATGGTTATTTTGCTCATAGTCACCATAATTCATAGTTCATAATTAGCAAGAGAAACTCAGAGAAGTTTGGAGATTAGATAGTGTTGTGGACCACAGTCTCCTTAATGCCTTCTTATTACCGTGAACCCCGGTCTGGATAGCCGATTAATCGCCTGGTGCGCTTGACCAAACCAGAGAAAGTCAACA
>NW_008751793.1:1019910-1028660 GCF_000715545.1 Opisthorchis viverrini
GATAAACACAATTCATCTGTCAAGGGCGAGTGAGGAATAACCAATGAAATCTATCTCAACGAAAAACGGTTATTCCATTGGCTGTTCTGTAGTCCCGTTACTTTCGGAGCTGGTTCTCCTAATAGACAGATTAAGCGTCCACTCTGGGTTTGCAGAAAATCGAAAATGGAACTAGCCAATCATCTTGTCGTTGCTGCTGCTACTTGATTGTACGGGAGCCGATCGATCGGTGTAAAGTGACAGTACATTGGCGAGGCTGCATACCAACCAATGACAGATAAAAATAACCGCTCGAATGACAAGGGAGGGCAGAGCCACTCGAAAAAAGTTTGTGGGGCTGTACAAGCGTTCACCTGAAAATCCAAACTGACCCGTGAACAGTGGAACTGAAACCGCAGGTTAATTGACAGTCATGACTGAACTTTGCGCAACAATCGATGGACCACGCCCACTATGCAGTGTACGGACACCGTAACCAACATTGTAACTAGGGGACATAGATGAAACTTCATCCATAAATACTCTATTAGGCTTAGAAACGCACGTCACCTCGGGTGCCCGACGCTTTAGGTTTATAGTCAGTTCGGACACTGATAGCAAGATCCCGGTGACAAGACGGTCACGTGAGGCGTTATCACAGACTGACCAGGTAAGGATTGAGGACACACAGAGACGGCCCTGAGCAAAGAATGACTCCAAGTGGACGCTACACTATGTATGAGTCCACAGTGTGGTATCCGACGTTTCGAATAGGACACAGCGCAAATGGGTTTAGTGTTGACAGAGTTGCAACACGAATGGCATTGTAATCCCGCGGAAGGGTCTACTCAATGAAGAGGACATCTGAGTAGCCTTTGAATGGATCTTTTGACATTTTCTACATAAAGCTTTAGCGGCCGTGTCACAGAGTCTCCTGGAGGCATGTCTTCACAATGTGATGCAAACGACCGCTGGTGTTAATCGGCAAACTAGGCAATACTGTTTATTCGTCGTTATCAGTGAACTGCTGCACTGTGGGCACCGAAAATCTTGCAAAACTGTGTACCTCACCGAAATGGACGATTTTTCCCTGAACTACAGAACCAAACCTCAGCAATGGGTCGCCGCAGTGGCACCGAACAAGGCGGACAGGCCTTCTATTACACTTCCTAAAAATATCTGCTGTGACAGCTAACGGCTGTGAGACGTGGGGGTGTTATTCGTAGATTTTTGTCACACTATTGGTTGCTATGCTGTACCGATCATTCCATTTGACTCGTCATCTGTGACCTCTTCGTCAACCAGTCGAGTTTGTTCTGTACTCCATCGTGGGTCAGATGCAGTGAAATTTGAACAAACGCCAGCTATCCAATCCACCTATGCAGGTTCCAAATTAATTTGACTCACCAATGTTATTTCGAGAAATTCTCTAATTTGCACATAAATTTGCTCTGGACAAGAGATTCAAGTGAATCCAGCCCAATCTATCGTTTATGATGGTCCACTCCAACTAGACGGCTGCACCAAGCTATCCCATGTTTTGGCTGGGCTGCCAAAGAGTATCCAGCAGCTTTATGAGTAGTATACTACATACATCTGAACAATAACCCATGTTTCAGAGAGGTCTGGTGAACAATCGATGGATTTATCACTGGGCAACGTTTGGCTTTTGACACAAAAGTTTCATCAGGCCAAGTGAGTGGGTAAGTAGGTTGATTGGGTTTCAAGGCAGTCAGCCGACTTGATCAGTGCTGGGTGTTCAGTCTGAATTTCCTGTTTGTTGCCTGGTGCGGTTGACTAACATCTATGATAGATTGTTTAGGGGGACGAGTTGTCTTCATATTGGGAACGAGATAGCCCGATTGGTTAGAGCGCGAATTTACTGACTGAAAGGCCCGTGGTTCGAATCCGACCTCCGTCTCTCGACTTCCTCTGCCTAGAGTTGGGCAAACTGGCAATATCCCAGCCCTCGTGCAACCTTCGGGTGGCATAGCGGCTAGGCACCGGAAGGGTGCTACAGCTGAACGCTGTCTTTGTATTGAACCCAGGTTTTTCGTCCTTGCTTTTTCAGTCTGGGACACCTTAATGGAAAATTCCTCTTGGGGTCGTTCACAGATTTCGTATGCCTGTATTCGTCAAAGGGTGCCGGGACGGTTGGCTTGGGGATGGAGGTGGTCAATTGGATCTAACTCTACTTGGATTTTGTACGTTTAGACCCAGACCATTTCGAGGATAACTGCATACCGCCTCGTATCATCTCGGCTGATCTAAGACCACTCTCCACACGTTTGGAAGTTCTACCCCCTCTGTCCTATTTACGCTGGGACGCTTGGCGATTTCCACCGCTTCGGCCACCAGTCGCTATGGTGTTAATCCTAAACCCCGTTTCAGGATATCCACATTTTCTAAATCTATTCTATGCCCAGTGTCTAGAGCATGCCCTGCCATTGCTGAATCTTTGACAATCGCCTGGTATTCATCTACGTTTCTCGGTGGTCTATTAATGGAACGCTTATGCTCACCGATTCTGGTGTGCAATTCCCTGGCTGTCTGACCTATATACACCTTCGTACAGTCGTGAGATTTTATTTTGTATACACAGTTCCTAGTCCTATCAACCAGAAGGCGATCCTTCAAATGCACCAACACCGAGCGTAAAGTATTTCCCCTCTGGAATGCTGCTCTAATGTTAGCCGTATTCAGTAGCCTTCTAATGACTACATATCAAGTCGGCGAGCCATAAGAAATTTCATCGATTGGTTTCCTGACTGCCTTAAAACCCAATCAACCTACTTACCCACTCACCTGGCCTGACGAAGCTTTCGTGTCAAAAGCGAAACCTTGCCCAGCAATAAATCCACCGATTGTTTACCTAACCTCTCTGAAACGATAACTTCCCAATCGATCCCAATTGACTGGATAACCAGTGTTAGTTTGCGCTTGAAGGTTAATAACACGTTCTGGAAACCGGTTTGCGGTCACAGCGGTGGGAATGAATGGGTGCATCAAGACAGTGTTCTAGGGTTTGTTTGCGAGATGGCCCAATTGGTTAGAGCGCGAATTTACTGACCCGAAGGTCCATGGTTCGAATCCTACCTCGACTTCCCCTGGGCAACCTGGCAGTATCCCAGCCCTCGTGCAACCTTCGGGTGGCATGGCAGTTGGGCATCGAAAGGGTGCTACACCTGAACAATTTTGTTTGTGAACCAAAGACAAATTGACTGACGCATCAGGTGCGAAAATCCCTCCGAAAAGAAGTAGTCTAGCTGCCCAGGGTTCAACCACCACCCGCGAGAACACCTTGGATCTCTGTGTTCCGCTTCATATTCAAAGAACTACGACAATGGAGTGATTTGACAACCAATATAAGGAGCACGGCGGTCACATTTGCATTCCAACGTGGTACTGTCCTCATTTCGCGATTCTCACCAAATAGAAGTGAATGGCCCTGACCCATCGACCTGGTTTGAAAGATCTCTAGTATCTGTGTTATGAAGAGACAGCGATGAACACATCGAGAGCGGACAGGAGCATCTTTGTTCTACACATACCACAGAAAAGTTTGTACTGAAGTGGCTAAGCACCAAACGGACAAACGTAGCTTTAGCAGGAAAACTCTCAGTTAACCCCGAAGGTTACTTTCAGGGGCGGGACATTCATACTTTCTTACTGTGTTATATGAATTCGATTTCAGCACCAAGCATCCACCATGATGACTGAGCTATAATGAAAGCGTGATGAAAGAGCACGTTGAATGAACTGTGGACAAGCGCAAAACCCTCACGCAAGACCGCCACTAAAGAGCTAAACGCAGACGGTTGGTGATAGCATACCTGAGGATCACGTGAAGCCTTGTTGGAGCGAAAAGCTGGTCCAACACCATGCTACGATGAAATGGTAGGTCAAGCTTGACTCACTTGAGTGACATATCACACACGGAACAACGGAAGCAAAGTCGGTGCCAGATTTTGTCGCCAGCTTCCATTCGCTCATTGGCATAAACGGATTTGCCACAGCGGACACACTTCTCGGTTTTGGGCTGAAAAAGCGGGAAAAAAACTAAACTAGTGGTGCTGAGCAGTCGAACGTGACAGAATGAAACGAAGAAGATTACAAAACGTCTGAGTACTGTAGATACAATCTACCTTCCAGAACGGGGCTCAAGTGTCCCACCCTGTGCTTGACTGGACGTTGTAAAACCAATTAAAGCGAATGGTAGTGATAATGTCTGTTAACGATGATGGTGATGAGGATTTTCATAAAGGAAACTACTCACAAAGTTGCTGAAAACTCTTCGATAGCCCTTCTTGAGGCTCATCAGGTAGACGCGGTCCCTGAGTTTCCGTCAACCTTATGTTCTCCTTAAACCCATAAAGATTAGTATTGCAGAGACGGACTTCATCGTTACGCGTTTCAAATTACTAGAGCGTGAGGACTGCTTAGTCTGCCTATGGTGTGACTCGTCCCTTGAAAATGACCTTCACTCTGAGTTCTGATTGGTCAATCCGCTGACACTATGTATGCTGAGTACCTCTACCGTACTGGCCACTTCAGCCTACAGAAAGCTGGAAATCAGTTAATCTTATACAGTTTACAGAAAGTAATTACATGCGACTGTCTTATTGAACGGCAACTTCGAAACGGAATGCTCACGTGACTGCTTGAAACATCCTCCTTTCCATAAAGATTGCCCAAGGATTGTAGGCAGTGGAGAGATTAGGACCATGGATTTTGGTTTCCACTCCGCAAATTAAGACTGTCTATGCTGGAAAGTTGGGAATTATTGTACAACTGTTTTGTTCATTCAACGATCCTCTTTGGAGGCTCTAACCCGCAACGTTTCGGCCGCAATTAACTGACCTTACGGCTTGACAGGCTAAGCTATTCCGGGCTCACATAAGTAATCGTTTTGAAAAAAAACCGCCCATCAGTGACTCCATCTGAGGAGGCATCACTTGAGTAGCCAGTGTCACGTGAAATGCATGAAGCAAAGCGGCACTATATCTCGCGGTAGTTTAAGCCATTAGCCGGAGCACGGCGAGTGGGTATCCGCCTTTCGTGATGGGCGGTGCACTGTTTAATGCCTTTTCGTCACATGTACGGTTTTTTCACTCGGAAGATGAAGGCCACGAAAGCCGTAAAATCTGTGCCCCTTATTTCCACTTCAAGGCTCAGCGGGGCCGCAAAGCGTAAGCAACAAACACCACGCGTTGCAGAGAAAAAACAAGCGCGGAAATTTATCGATTATGCACGGTCGATCACACACTGAAACCATAGCAACCAAAGTGTCCAAGCAAAACCAATTGCGCAAACAGTGCCCCTTGATTGGACAGAGTGCTATTAACTGTCGCAGCTGGTGTGTCCAAATGCTTTTAGCGTCTAACTTGCCACTTCAGAATCCTCATGTCTTGGAAATGAACGGTTAGATCAAGTGTTGAAACCTTACATACGACGCTAACACGACTGCGTAAGACCCCATGATGAGTTGTATTCAAATAAACAGAAAATTGACACCACAACGATCAGAGACACTTTCAACCAATAGCGAACTATCTATTGTTAAAAAGTCAATTAGTGTATAACAGCCGAACTTTCTCTGACACTACCCTGGCACGGACAAGGAGCGAAATTTCCGCGTTTCTCAGTTTACAGTGAGTCACTAGTAACGTAAAAGTTACTTTAAAGTTAGGAAGTAATTGTAGATGCCTAGAAAAAGTTGCCCAATCCCCCAGACTTGTACGTCGATTTATGCTCACCTGGACTGATCAGAGATAGATACTCTGGACAATCAGGAATGTCTGGTGAACGCTGTGCAAAATAAGGGTAGTGATATAAGGGTATTTTCAAGTGTGTGCCGCAAAACGGATATTTATGACGCCAAATTAGTGAAAGACAGCTCGATCTAAGCGGTTACAAACCGCCAGGCACGAGAGTAGAATCCCTTGTTACACAGAGTTTTGAAAAGGTCAACCTTCTCAAGCGTCGTTCTGAGCTTTCCCCGAAGTTGTTCGAATACCACACAGTAATCAACAAACGCTGTGTGAAGCGGCTTACTAAGTTCAAATCAATCTTAAGCCGAACGCAGGAATGATGCTTTAACCTGCTTGACCAGATACTACTTGCATGTTTCATCAGTAGTGTCACACCACCAGCAGTTCTGTGGCGAACACACTTGGACTGACTATGATACCAAACCATCCGGTTAACGTTTCTTGTTGCATAGCATCGTAATCCCCTCCAAAATTCTACAATATCTACACCAAATATATGTTTATGTGAAAGATCAGTACCTGACTTCGTTTTACCTAGGGGCCTGTAGATCGGAGGTGTTGGAAACCAGACAGCCTGTGTCACTCAGCTTTGCCAACGAACAACTATGTCTTCTTCGCAGTCCATTCGGAGTGTCCCAAAGCGGAGCTTAGGAAAAAAATCAGAGATCAGACCGCACTGCACAGGCCAACCAGGATAACGAGACGTCCTCTCACAAATATTTCGAATATGGATACGCAGCCCACCTAGCCACCTGATTCAGGGTCACAGATCGGGGCGACGTACTGTTTTCGGTTGATACCCTCATTGTGAGCCCGACAAAGCTTCGCATACGGCAGTGTGAGGACGTAAATACTTGACGCAGGCCTGGTTTCTACCGGTTAATTTTCAGAGTGTTGGACCCCGAGTCATCTCGGAACGGTACTGAATCATCGGCTGGGCCGAATGAGGTACAGTGCTTATGTCTAGTGCCATGTCTAGGAACGCTAGCTACATCATCTGACGGCAGTTGGTCCTGGTGTAATGGTGTGTGCTACTTATGAAACATGTGAGTAGTATCTTGTCGGTTGTCAAAATAACGTCCCCGCATCTGATGGAAAGGTGGTACGGAAGTTATGGAACTGCCTTGCTGTTCATTATTGTTTATTACTAAAAAACGGTTAGTTTGTTGTACGCGCACTGAAAGACACTGAAGGGTGTTCTTTCTTTGAGTTGACAAACAGTGAAAAAGCGACGTTAAGTACTCCTTTTTTTAATAAATCAGCATTTACCTTACTGCGAGCGGCCTTTATCAGGAGAAAAACGGTAGAAATCACAAAGGACAGGAGAAACCAGGGTTGATTGGCGTGTATTATTGTGCGATCAGTCGTTAGGGGGCTGCTCATTTATTCAAGGTGGGGTTGGAGCTGAATTCCGCTGGTCATGCTATTGGTTAGTACTAATGAACTCTGGCCGCGCATTGGGTACAGGCTGATTGTCGTCTCCACTAGCGCAGGCAGACTGCGCCTCCACACAGAACTATTCTGTATAAATAGTTCAGCACCCTTTCGGTGCCACGCTACCAGAAGGAAGCACGAAGCCAGGTAGCCAGATGTGCCTATACATGAGCATTTTGCTACGTGTATGCACGCAATCAAAGTTGATCTCAACTGATGCGTGAGGTGCGATTGCGCTTCATTATCTCGTCCCCACCATTCTGCATACCTTAGTGAAGCGGCTGAACTCCGTCACATAACGCATCGTGGTTTCCCATCAGTGCGTGCCGAGTTTTTTGGAAATGCGAGATTCTTGTGAGGAAAGGTTGCACGCTTTCTCCGTTCTGCGATGCGCACAGAAATTCGTCCCATATTCAACAGATGGCATCGCTATTCCGTTTTGTGGACGCACGAAGAACGTTTGTATTAGGAGAACCAGCTCCGAACGTAACTGGACTACATAACAGCCAATGGAATAGCCGTTTTCGTTGAGACAGATTTCATTGGTTGTTCTTCACTAGTTTTTGACGGATGAGTTGTATTCTTAGTATCACATTTTTGACCACTTGTACGCGACAGTGATCGATAGGGCAGCTGTCTCGCACGTTCGTTGGCTTTTTCTGTTTTAGTCAAGCGCACCAGGCTATCAATCGTCTATTCAGACAGGGGTTCACGGTAATAAGAAGGCATTAAGGAGACTGTGGTCCACAACAGTTTGTACACAGCGAAAACTGCTGGTGACTACACAGCAGATGAAACTGCCCGATGTTTCCGCCCCAACGAATCGATGACACATTGGGCGAGATGGCCCAAGTGGTTAGAGCGCGAATTTACTGACCGGAAGGTCCGTGGTTCGAATCCGACCTCCGCCACTCGACTTCCCCTGTCTAGGCTTGGGCAACCTGGCAGTATCCCAGCCCTCGTGCTTCCTTCGGGTGGCATGGCAGCTAGGCACCAGAAGGGTGCTACAGCTGAACGCAGAGATTGATCAGCTGTGAATCAACTTCATTTCATGTTTCCGGTCGCTTGCGCGTGTGTGCCTCGACCTTGGGACTGAGCTGTCTTCTCACATGGGGTCTCTCGTGCCTGAAGTAGGTCGGACCAAATTTCAGATAACTCAACACTAGCGGACTCGTTGACACACAGGCATCACGTGATACAGCGCAGCATCTCTGTGCCTATACATGAGCATTTTGCTACGTGTATGCACGCAACCAAAGTTGATCTCAACTGATGTGTGAAGTGCGATTGCGCTTCATTTTGTGCAATTCGCTCGCGTTTCATAGAGAGGCCCGAGGGTGGAGCTTATGTTCGTTGATACAAACCGCCAGTTGTCTGTTGGCAATCTAAACACACTACCAACCGGTACAATCCATAGACGTAGTATTGAGTGTTGCTAAACGGTAGTGCAACTCTATGTCGATCCCTTGTGCCCCGCCCGGTATATCAAAGGGCACGGTAACTCTACACAGCCCATTATGGAGACAAAAGGAGAATCATTACATCTGTATTTATAGGGTAGGGTAG
>NW_008751793.1:1030237-1031889 GCF_000715545.1 Opisthorchis viverrini
AGACAAAAGGAGAATCATTACATCTGTATTTATAGGGTAGTCACAGAGTGTTTCACAAGGTCGTGTGAGAATCTCCGTGAGGGGGCGAGAAGCGTCCAGTCAAGAATGCCCGACCCGGCTTGGCTGGCATTCTGACCAACCAGGACATGCCTTCATTTGGTCCTGCACGTGACACATCCCTCCAAATGATGTGATGTTCGGCTATTAGGGACGGCTGGCCTCCGAACACAGTTGGTACGGTCGTCCGACCAAACGCAGCGTATATGAGAGTACGTTGATCAGTCAAGCCACATGTGTACTGTTTCCTTGACAAAGGCCGCCTTTTGTGGCCGGGCAATTTTATCTAATAAATCTGCTATGTATTTTAACAACCGGGAGCGCCGGAATCTTTCGGCTTCTTCGAACGCATTTCGGAGTTTGCGCCACCTCTTTTTAAGACACTTGACGAAAATCGATTTCGGTCCAAAGTGATCGTCGTTCTAGTTTTAGCGATCCACTTCCTAGTCTCCAAAGTGTACTAGGTCCACCAAGAACTCTCTGATTGGTTTGTTAGACACCAAGAGTTTCTCCCACTAAATGAGTCAATGGGAACCCCAGCGATTAGTTCTGGATCAAATGAGTAATCGTACATCTACGATCTGAATTCCCCCTTTGAAAACCGATTCAAAAACGAATTTTAGTTCATTTTCTAGATGGAACATACTGCTCGTAAAGTTGATGATCGACAACCAACGACCAGTTTCGCCTTTCATGGGTTCATCAAACAGGTGCAGTTCCCGAGTTCAGTTCTGACCCATAAACTCTGCTTGTGGCACTCGGATACCGATAGAATGGCACGAGGCATGGGCTTAATCGGTCCTTTTAAAATAAAACAGAAGAAAGGATCAAACAGGGAGTGAACATGAAATAAAGTAAGTGGATACATCAGTACCCACGACACTTGTAGAAGGTGATCGATTACTGATTAGGTGGCTTTTCGGAACATTAATCCAAGGTAGCTCGTTAGCTAAGGCGCGAACGCACGTGGTTTGAACCCGAACTCATTGGATTCGGGCAACATGGCACTACCCTAGCTCTCTTGCTTCCTTCAGTGTGCGTGGGCACCGGAAGGATTGCGGGTCAAAAGCCAGGTCGAACCCACTAAAAGCCATGCTTTAGACTTCTCATAGATGCCGTAGATCGCTCAAGAGACGTATATGAAACATAATTACACAACTATGGCCCTCTTCGGCGCAACTCGATGGGATCACGAAGTCTGGGATAATGCCAGCTTGATCAAGTCTAGACAGAGTCAACCGAGAAAATTGGGTTGGGTTCCAAGCGTGGCCATTTACCCTCCTCTTCATCATCATCGACAGCATGACATCGAAGTTCAACACCAATGCTTCACTGCCGTACAAACATGATTTATTTGGAAGCCTTATTGTAAAGAAAACAGTAAAGGTGGACGGGGGAGGGACTTAGTGCTAGCTTACCACATTCATCCCGACGTGCCTACACCTCCAGACGGATCCGGATAGAAACTGAAAACAAGAACACCACTGACATCGGTTGGCAGCCATATCTTGTAGTGTCTCCAACCAGGCACAGTGAGGATCACGCGGTCCCCATCCTGGAAGGCGAGTAGCACCGACAGCAACCAAGCGTTTCGT
>NW_008751793.1:1032571-1034889 GCF_000715545.1 Opisthorchis viverrini
GCCACAAAACAGTCCCGATCAACTTCACACACTCACATTCGCAGCGTGCAGTCATATAAACATCTCAAGATGAGAAAAGCGGATATGAACAAAAAAGTGACTGTCCAAATTCCAGGCAACTCGCTCCCCCCCAAGTTTGTTCAAATGCCTTCCTAAGAAATATGTCTGAATGGAGTTTCGACGCACCTGCGAGGTAAAATATTTTGATTGATGTGCTTTTTGAATGACTGATACAATCAACTTTTAAAGCTTAGAACAAGTCGCCTACAGTATGGATTATTGCAATGAAGGCCAGGAGAGATGGGCAAATATGTGAAACGTTTAAAGCGATATGGGTGAATTAAAGAAGTGCGAAGCGTAGCTTTGGGAGAAAAGGATTTAGGAGTTTTCCGAAGCGAGAAAACGGAGAAGAGTTGACTTTTATTCGGAGAAAGGGCAGTAGAAAGGAACAGTTCATCCCTAGAGAGGTCCCTCTTCAGGTGGCCGCAGTGGTGGCATTCAAGAAAGATTGCTTACGGCAGTGAACATGATGTAGAGTTTAAAAAGAGTTTCTTCCCACAATGGTCGGATGGCACAGACCATCATTACCTCAATGACCGTAGCTATCGATTTCGCCTCGGTAGCTTAATGACCAGAAAATTCGTGGTTCGAATCCAACCTCAGCAGCTCAGCTGCTCCTGTTTAGGCTTGGGTAACCTGGCATTACCTCAGTCCATCGGGTGGCATGACAGCCATGAGCCATAAAGGCGCTGCAAGGATTTCGCTCCAGTGCCTTCAACACTTTGAAGGATCTAGCACTCCACTTTCTTGACTTTTATGTTTCAAATCTCGGGTCGGGGGTGACAAATATCAACAAGAAGTTCGTGGTTAACAACACCCGTTTCTGATCGTTGTGGTGTAAACTGGATCCAAGTTGAAAACGTGAGATCCTGAAAACTGAGTTCCGGTTAACAACGTTTCTGATCGTTGTGGTGTAAACTGGATCCAAGTTGAAAACGTGAGATCCTGAAAACTGAGTTCCGCCACTGGTTCTGTCTGTTACCACAGTTTCCTTAGTGTTTTCTTAACACCTTGAACCCGAGTCTGAATAGCCACTTCATAGCTGGATGCGCTTCGCAAAACCAGAAAGCCAATGAACGTGCGAATCAGTAGATCGATCTATCGAACACTGACGCGTACGGGTGTGTCACGTGCAGCCGAAAAAGGGCTGCCAGAACGCCAGATCGCCAAGGACGATCGGAGAACAACCAATCAAAGCTCTCTCAACGAAAACGGTTAATCCATTGGCAGTTGTACAGTCCAGTCACGTTCGGAGTTCATCACAATTACAGCAAAGTCAGAAGTAGAGCAGGAAAACAGAACAGGTCGGGGATTCGCCACACGGCTCAGTCATTCATACAGGATGGTGGGATATAAGGAAGAAAAAATGAACGACAAACAGTCGCCCTCTGAATTGTCAATTCGAAAAGTCGACCAAAAATGATCACTCCTTAGAGGTGTTCCTAAAAGTTGGGTCACGCCTAAGTGGAACGACAGTCCCTTTGATAGGTAATGGACACTTATCGGAAAGAACTTTCGAAATATCATCTACGTAAATTTCAAAATTTCGTTTGGGAGTAACAACTCGTCTTAATATAAAAGAGTTGAAACAGTTGTAGCACTACCGTTTTCTTTACTCTAGAAGCGCAACATGCAGCTCAAAGAGTAGGGTCCGGAAATGAAGCCACAAAAGTTGAAGCTACGGCGGTTTTCTGAGCTAGACGGCACACCAAAGCGGACATATGGCATAAATCGATGTGATCGATCCGGCTGCGGTCGATAATATGGCGCGCTCTAGTCAAAATGGTGTCTGTGGAACAGAACTGAGAAAATGTCGGTGTGCGGTTGGTTTGGTAAACGCAAATACGGGAAGGTTGAATGAGTGTTTCAACTCTGAAGGGCTTCATTGTCTTTTGTGAGCACGGGGGTTTTACGATCAAGGTCTAATGTTGAACCCAAGCCACGTTGATTTATTTTGAAAACAGATAGAGTATCATGGCCACAACAGACGTCTTATGGATATTTGAGAGGTTACGACCGTTAAGTAAAGCTTTAAGATCCCGGTAAGGTGTAAGTTGAACTGTGAGGACGACTCAGTGGAGAAGGTCTTTGGTTGGTTAGTACCCATGTGAAGACCTGTAGAATAATTGCACCAGAGCCGGGGGACCAACTTGGAGTAAGTTATTGTACTGAAAATCAGAAAGTACCGGAAGTCTTGTGTTATGCATGTACAGGACTTATCGGTGTTCGTATGTTGGTCCCTTAGATTTGGGTGAACC
>NW_008751793.1:1042122-1045337 GCF_000715545.1 Opisthorchis viverrini
CAGAGCGGTCGATAAAATTTTTGGCGCTTCGATGAGGGCGTATAAAGTGTCATAAAAACGATTAATTCTTCCTGGACTTTTCGGAAATCCCTAAAATTGATTTAAATGAACACGGTTGGTGTTTTAAATACGACTTAAATCGGTTTATCGCGAGCGATGTGTCCGAGAGTTGAAAATGTCATGAGAAGCGCCCTGGACAAATGTACTTTGTTGTAACCGTGATCGTGAGAAAAGGTCACTCACGCCTTGCATCGAGGTCCAGCTCGGTCAGGAGCTGCCACACTGCAATTCGGCAAGGCATCAGCTGTCTAGCCTAAACGGTCAGGTGACGCCGCACCAAACTAACCACGGTTTGAGAGGGACAGTGTGTTGAGGAAACTGTACTTGTGATCTACGAAACGATGGAAAAACTGACAGGACTTTAGACATTAGATCAGAAGGCTGAGGCGAACATTTTCCAGAGTATGATTGAATCAGTGAACCATCGGGACAGACAGTACAACTGACTTATGCGCACAGACGAAAACAGGTCAAACTGAACGTAACACACTACTCATAAAGCTACTGAAAAGCGGGATCATCATACAAACTTGAGGCGTTGTTTGGTGTATTACGCGCAAACATGGAAGGCTAGTTTTGGTCGATTTAACCCGAAAAAATCTGAAAACGCGCTATGGATGCAAAAGAATGTCAGCCGTGAGTGGGGCTGTGATCATAATGCGATGGTATTACGACGTTGCCTTGATGAAACTGCACCAATTAGCTGAAACTATGAATTCCCTTGAGAGCAGGACGAGATTACATCTGGCGAATTATTCACCCAGAAGCGGGGAACTGTACGGTCACTTGTATGGATGAGACCGATTTTAATCTGTCATGCTTCCAAACAATGTCACATTTTAAGGGGCACCGTTGTGGAAAATAGCAAATAGAAATACCAATTTCGTGCAATTTGGTTTCAAGTAGAACATAAGGTTGACGGAAACCCGGGGACTGCGCCTACCTGATGAGCCCCAAGAAGGGTGAAACCGGTCGTGCGCTGCCGATTGATTTTCAGCAACCTTATGAGTAGTACATTACAAAGACCTGAACAACTTTGGCACGCTACCGCTAGACAACCCCGGTGAGACTCAATCTTGAATGACAGTCATATGCAAGTGAACGCTGCTATCAGTGAGGGCGTAAATTGGCTACCCTCCACAGAACGATAGCAAATGGGCCATTGAAGATGCCGTTATTCGCTGTCGGAGGAATTCGTTTAGGATAAACAATTTTGGTTTTGCTATTGAAAGTACTGTTAGCAGCAAGAGTAGCGTTGGCTTGTTCGCAAATGACGCACCGCCACTGTTCTCCTTAACAATGTACTGATGGTACATAGCTCGAGCAAAATCCACGCCAGTTTGGGCTTCAGTGATATAATAGCCTCGCATGCTACAGCGGTTGTAACTGCGTTCTTCAGGTTTTGGCTACATCCGCAAGGCTGACGAGGGACAGCCCAACAAGAAGAAGTGAGCAATTGTGGTCTGTAGGACATCCCGTTCACTTCGGCTAAGGTACCAGATACGCCGAAATGTGTTCAAAGACCAAGAGTCCGGTGCGGCCTGGAAGACCGTGCTATGCAGCTACTAAGCCTTCCTCCGTGTGTCTTTGGGCTATGCCAAACTGCAGTGTGAAAGACCGTCGAGTCCTGGGTCTCTATAAAGCAGTTTCAACAAGAATCAACCATCATCATCAAAGACAGCAACATCAGTGTTGGCACTGATGCTTCACTGCCGTACTTGTACGAGGGCTGGGATACCGCCAGGGGGCCCACACCTAGACAGGAGGACGATTAGGGTCCCCATCCAAAGCCTTTGGCTCAAAAGCTTAACCGCAAGGCAGCGGTGTTCGGCTAGAAATGCAAGTACATTACCATTTTTTTACGGAACACGTCGCCATACGTGTTCCAACCCCCAACCTGGAGGGCCAGGAGACTGTGTTCGTCGGACCTCTACCCATGGACCAACCTGGTATGAGAGACTCTGTGAGCATCGTGCGGACACTCCCCAGTATAGCTCAATGGGTCGCCGAGGTACACAAACCGCCACACCACGGTAAGGTCCAGTCGCTTCGTGACGGTATCAACCGCCAGCCAAAGAAAGAGGAACAGCTGAAAAGTGCTAAAGAGTTGACATTTACACCAGTTAACAAACATATCAAAAGGGGAGTGAACCAAGGAAAGGCCAACTTTGGCTCGGAACCTTGGGCGTTAGAGAACATCTCATTAGGAATGGGGGTGAAACACTGTCACGCCAACATAGCTACCATCGGAGAAACTTGACTGGCCGAGCGAGGAACATTATAGGAAGCTGGATCACACTCGGTTGGTTTGAAACATGGTTGACGGGCTCCTGAAGGCATATTCTCGATGATTGATTATACACATCGAAGAATACTGAGTGAATCAGACCGCATTAGTGCGGGGATGATGACCACACGGTTTCGGTTTAACCGTTAGTGCGCGTCTTTCTACGATGTTTTATTCAGAAACTGAGCAGGACCAATTCTACTGTCATCCTATAGCATCAGCCTTTTCATCACCAGTGATCAAACCGCTCGAATTTGTTGTGACCAGCGGGAATGAAAAGGGTTAACCGGGCCACGATTTACATGTTGAACATCAGTTGACAGTTGGGAATCGGCCATCCCTGGCACATGGATGAGTGTTGGAAAAGCCTCCAACGGGATCTTGACCCACAGGGAAGTTGAAGTGGGAACCACTCAGCTGANTCAGCTGCAACACCCTTTCAGTGCCTAACTGCCATGCTACCCGAAGGAAGCTGGGATACTGCCAGGTTGCCCAAGCCTAGACAGGGGAAATTGAGAGGCACAGGTCGGGTTCGAACCACAGATATTCCAGTCAGTAAATCCGCGCTCTAACCACTCGGTCGATCTCGCCACTTGAACCTGTTTCGGACCTAGAAGTCTACTGAACTTTTCTTGGCCGTTTGGTGTTTTTTACCTTTCTTTTGCTTCCGTTATAACATCACATATTTCGTCAGTCGCATAACCGTCTTTTGTTTGAATACGAAAAACCACAAAAAACGCGCACTTGTACAATTTCACGCAATACAAACGTGGCCACGTGCTTCGACTCTCTTTTCTGATTTCGTTCGCGCTTGCAGCGGTCATTCGCGAGTCTCATGTACTAACTCTGGTACCAAAAGATTTCAGAC
>NW_008751793.1:1045583-1047463 GCF_000715545.1 Opisthorchis viverrini
AGTCGCATACCCGTCTTTTGTTTGAATACGAAAAACCACAAGAAACGCGCACTTGTACAATTTCACGCAATACAAACGTGGCCACGTGCTTCGACTCTCTTTTCTGATTTCACTCGCGCTTGTAGCGGTCATTCGTGAGTCTCATGTGCTAACTCCGGTATCGAAACACTTCAGGCTATCTTCGGAATCTATTTTATGCGGTAATTGTTGAGAAGACCCCTAGACGACCATGACCGGACTACTGCTTATTCGCTGACCTGGGCCAACGACAAACTATTTTAAAGAGAGCAGTTATTAGTGATTCTGTTCCATCACCTCTTTATTATTGTCTACTCAACCTAGCGTTATTACTTTTAATTGTTTGCCACATTCCTGGTAAAGTAGCTTTTTTCGGTAGACATAGCACTGCAAATGTGGTGAGCCCGAGTATTTCTAGATATTTTTTGAAAACTTTTCCTTTCAAGTCACCGTAATTTTGTTTATTTCTCCCGGTTATTATGGGGGCACACTTCGATTCATCGAATTTAGTCGAGAATGCAATTAGCATACGTTTACCAGACTATAAACCCCGCAATCCCAGATTATGGTTTCACCAGGCCGAAAACTGTTTTTACTGCCCGACGAATCAATTCCCAAGTCACCCGTTTTCCCTACGTCATCCAGCATCCTTCTTGTGATGTAGCTTTTTGGGTAGCCAGACCAGTACAGCCACAAAAACACCGATAAACCTCGTCCTTAGTCATGTGACCGTCCCATCAACCACCAGTGATGCTTCACAGACGCCGACGACCAGGAATGAAATTTCCGTGAATCGAATTGTCAAGCTTCTGATGTGGAAATGGCTGTGTAATAAAGCCCCAAGCTTGAAATAGGTTCGCGTTTCAGAATCGCACCGCGTTGGAGGGCGGCAGCTGCCGGCGTGATCAAATATTCCCAGGTTGTCACGCAACCAACAGCTTCACTCAGAGCACACAGATTTGTACCATATCATATGTAGGACCAGAACAATAGGTTAATTTAGACTTGTATGTCCCTGTAACGGGTTTATTCACAGATTTTCTTTCAACCGGTGTGCTGGCTAACAAACGAGGCATGGCAACCCAGCTGTTCGCCAGTACAAACGATGAACTACTGGGGCTCGAGAAGTACACTCATTTGCAAAACAATTTTGTTTTCACGAGAGACTCAATTGAATCTCTCGTTTATGATATTCTACGACTGAATGTGCTGCACCCAGGCCGCCTCATGATTCAGTTGGCATGATATTCGAGATATCGCAGTATATTTTCATAAAGGGAACTACTCACAAGGTTGCTGAGAATCCTTCGACAGCCCACGACCGGTTTCGCCCTTCTCGGTTGATCAGAGTTCTCAGCAACCCTGTGAGTAGTTTGCTTTATGAAAACTAGTGGGACTGTTTCGGGGTTACGGCGAAAAGAAAACGAGCGAAAAAAAACTTACACAGAACTAGAAACCAGGACGCCGAAGGGCGTAGCTTAAGATTTTTCTTAAAAAAACATTTTGAGACGGAAGAGAATCACGGAGATTAACCTAGTCATAGAGACGAAGCATGTAATCAGTCACTCCCCCCACCTTAATAGCGGACCGCTAGCGCCCGTGGTTCGAACCACATCGAAAACGCAGGTATCAACATGTTTGTTACTCACACACGACTACAGCCGAGTAGGTGTCATCTACATGCTGGGGGGCAGGCACCAAGTCTAAAACTCATCGCTATTCACATTACCCTGAATTCCAACGTAGAAATAACGCACCGTTTGTAGACAGATGTTCTTAGTTGCCAGTTAGACACCTTTCCGGAAAACTTAAGCTCAAAACAATCAGGCGAGAACTACTTAAACTGGTTGGACGACCTTCCA
>NW_008751793.1:1047615-1051219 GCF_000715545.1 Opisthorchis viverrini
AATAATTTCGCCTCTGCTTAACACTGCTTGGGTATGATGGATTGACTGGATGTCGTAAGCATAACAAATCGTAAATACACCCACAAACAGGTGCTACTCTACGTCACATGAAAAAGCTACTGCTATCAGGGAAGCCAACCGGTGCTAAAAAGCCAAGAAACACTACACAGCTGTTTCATCCTTGCTGGGAATAATCTGCCGTTCTCATCTTACGAAACTCTAGCAGGAATTTTCGAAGGACCTGTGACCTTTGGGTCAGTGGTTGAACACCAGACCGCCAGGCCACGAGCGACTGATCAGAAGTGTGATTATTTCAGATTAGATAAGGGATCCATGAAGTGTGCTGCCCAAACGATGCTTGAGCCGGCCACTGTACAACTCATTTGGTCAAAGAATAGGGATATTTTCCAGATAAACCCCGCCACTAATGCAAAAAGTGCATGTACGAAAAGCCCCGCCCCACTTTTTCCAGCTCCAATTTAGTGTACGCACACAACCTTGACCTGTGTTTTGATGAAAACAATTCCTTATCCGCATCTAGACTCATTTTGTGCAAACATTTTCTCCGTTCGGACGTAAAAACTTAAATGAACTTTCTGACGCTTTCAGCTTTAGTTCATAAAAAGGAGACGGCAATACGTTTCTTGTAAAGTCACGGAGTGATCCATCAACAACATTTATGCAACAATGGCCACCAAATGACACTTTCAACCGCTTCTAACAGGTGGAGGTGTAATGCCCGAGAGTGTCGGCAAGGAATCGGTCTTCGAAAGGGAACTCGGCTGGAGCAGTCTAGGATGGAGCTTAGGACAGCAATTCTATTCATTTATCGCTGGTCCGGAAATTTAGCAAAAACCAAATTATCTATTAGCAAAAATCAAATTCTGCTTAGAAGAATTATCTATTAGCCAATCAACCGTTGTCGAATGGAAGAACTTTCTTCGCGAAGGTTGCGGCTGGCGGCTTTTGCAGACTCCAACAGTTATCGGTGGCCCAGGTCTACACGTCGAGATTGGTGAAACGCTAGTATCTCGCGGTGAAAACCACGCAGGGCGAGTCCTCCCTCAGCGGTGGATTTTCGGAGAGATCTGCTAGGACACTAGAGAGGTGTTCATGTATGCAGTGCCAGAGCGAACTGCGGCCACTTTGCAGGACACAATCCAGACCTGCATCACTCCCAGTTCAATCATCATCTGCGATATGTGGGCATCATACCAAGGAATTGAGACGATGATTGACATGAATTATACTCATGAAATGGTTAATCATACCGAAAACTTTGTGGATCCAACGACTGGAGCTCACACAGAAACCATAAAACCTCTTTGGCACGTCTACAAGGTGCTAAATAGACGCCAATGCGGCACAAACCGATCTTTAGTGGACAGGTACTTGTGTAAGTTCCTTTGGAGGCAAAGGTACCGAAAAACGGGCCTTTAATGCAAATTAATAATGCCATATTCCAATTTCACCCTCTTCAATAAAACTGAAAGTACGCGTAACATATCCGGTTTTTTCTAATCTTTTTTTGGGTGATGGGGTCAATTTTTTGGCGGGGCTTATCTGGAAAAGCTACAGAGAATAGCATAAACGAGAAGCTCAGCCGGGATTCAGTTGAGTCTCTCGTTACACACAAATGAAGGTATTAGGCGAATCCAAAAAATGGTTCATTCCATTGCTCTCCCGTCCTTGATCTTTTGTTTTTGAGGCAGCAGTAATCAGGCTAACGTCGTTGGGACTGTCCTTTGGGATGCAACTGATACATCAAGATTAGTTGAGTACACAGTCGACAGCGTGTAACTCAACTAATTCGTTTTTCCGTCTGAGTTCCGATTTTGTATACCTGATTCCCTGATGTTTGTATGACGTGACTACTGTACTTCCATCCAACGTCCTTAACAGTACAAAGTTGAAGCTCCTAGTCTGCTCTTTTAGTGTTTCTTTGAGCCTTTCATACCAACTCAACTCCTACTCACCTGTACTAGAAAGGAAAGTATCCCACAGGACACATTAGTGTTTCCTTAAATGGTAGACACTTGAGGATCCAGTCAACAACAGATCATGTCATGAATGGCTGCCGGTTATCACAACACTGGCCAGCCACTCGGGACCAAACTATTTGGTTGAAAGGTTCAAATCACCCCATCTAGTCATGAAATGTCCACACACAAGGATGAATCACCTTCGCAGCGATCCCACTTCTCAAATTCGCAGTCCACAATGCTTACCTTTCAATCGACTTACGATCCCTTGACTTGTCAAGCGTGAGTGCACTAGATTTGCAACTTCATGAGTGGCCGTGATGTGGCCGACCAATCATCGTCGTGTGAGCATTCGATCAATCGATTTCAGACCAAGAACTACGCGGCGGTGGAACAATCGATCGCGCAGTCATTGTCACAAGTCAAGGGATCACCACCACCCACTGACACTCAGCTGATCAGTCGGACGTATGTAATTCGGTGGCTAGATGGATGACTCATTAGGTCTACTCAAGTGCGATGTATTTTTTTCGGTCGGCCTCCATTGTCCAGATACTGGAAACACTCGCAAGCAATTCAGATTGGACGTCGAGGGCGACTAAATGAACCAAAAAGTTACAATGAGTGCCCCGCACGTATGACGATGGACAATCATTTTTTATCGCATGACAACTAATCTCACACATGGTGAATAAGTGTTAAGCAAATAAACTGTCATGTAATAACTCATCAATGGCTAGGTGCTTTCTATTCGCAGAAATGTCAGGTGTTTTCGGTTTCTAAAATCTTTGACCCGGTTTCCGAACACCAGTGACGCGTGCTGGAATCCATATCGATTTCATTGGCTTCGCTTCAATTTTTCTCTTCGCTGGGATCTCACGTTTTACTATTGTGACCTTGTCAGTATAAGTACACGTGACCTCGATAAGCACAGCTCACTATTTCCAATTCAGCACCCCGTCCAAGGGACCACTGCTTGTCAGAAGGTAATCGGAACGTGTGATTTCAAAGTGCTTCGACGCACTTCGAACGAGTGTCCGAGTAACTTCCTGAGTATTGCTTCTCCATTTCCGTTCGAGGACAACATCCACAAACTGAGCTACAGAGCCGCGGCTTTTAGCACACATATTCAGGTTGGGTTGAGATCATATGGGCGCGTCTTTTTAAAAGCCTGACTCTAAAAAATGGAGGTCAGTTCTTTCTGAAGTACGAATACTGTAACATCTGGTGGTTAGGTGTGACAAGAACACACCTGACATTTGAGTAGACAGATGGGATTGTGGTAACTGCGGAGTTCATGGTTGTACGTGAGCTGGAATACTGTCATGTCACTCACATCTAGACTGGAGGACGATTGGGGTTCTAAACCAAAGCTGAGGATGATGATGACGATGATGATGATGATGATGATGATGATGATGATGATGATGATGATGATGATGATGATGATGATGATGAAGACAAATGTCGTTCATCAATCTGCAATTCAAATTCCACCCAATAATTATCGATTTTTATTCAACTAGACCAACAAACTGACAAGTTTTCCATATGGGTCTGTATTTACTCACGTACTTTTGGGAAATCTGCAAAACTGTGATTGGGTACTTTCCAAAGACTTC
>NW_008751793.1:1051807-1055803 GCF_000715545.1 Opisthorchis viverrini
TTGTCGGGGCCATCTAAAGTTTCTTGGTGCAATTTCCTGTCTCTGTGATAACCCACTGTCTTCCCTTATGTGGACCCATCCAACAGACGTCCTCCAAGGTCAAGTGATCGAAGCCTAAAGGGTAAGCAAACAGAACTGAAGTCGAAGAGCGCAGAATTCATCACTTCCCTAGCATAGATGGACTCTAGATTGGACCAGTGTATACAGTTACCTCAGTTCGCCCAAATGACTGCACTTCAAACCAGGTTAAGTTAAACTATGGAAAACTTTAGTTCACACTTCAACATCCCAGAAAAGTGGTCTATTGGTATACTAGGTTAGCGACGTTTTTACTGTTCACATAACGGACTAAAAGAGGAATGGTGTAGTCTAGACACAACATACTACTCATACGGTTGCTGAGAACTAATCGATGGCACATGAACGGTTTGGTCATTCTTCAGGAGCTTCAGATAGACACAATCCCCTAGTTTCCGTCAACCTACATGTTCCAGCTAAACCCACCATGAACCAGCATAAAAGAAAGATTCAGCTAGCTTTCCTTGCGTTTCCTGTCAAAACCAAATTCGTGTAAAAAATCAGACATTTGTCGGGGACTGATGTAGGCTCAGTGACAGAGGAACTGGAAACAAAAACCAAAGTGGTCTATGCGTTTTTCCGTAATGAGATGTTTGGCGGGGTAACCTTTTTTTCAACTAACCGACTCACTGCGTTAGCATGGCCGACCTTGAATTTCGGTAAACAACTGCTTACTTACAACTGCAATCAAGGTGTATAGGAGACGGGCGCTGTGCGCAATTTCCCGCGGTATCGAACTGCGCTACTCCACGGGAAACAGCAGAAAGTCTGGGCTAAAATGCAAGTCCAACGTGATGAACCCTGTGGTTATCAGACCCAGTTCAGCCGGGGGTAATAATGTGTAACCTCGATTCACAACGGACGCGGTGAGTTTGTGTTCACTGCCATACGAAACTTTTCAATCGTCTCTTGGTAAAAACTGACAGTCAGTCACAACTATCAGCCGGGTGGTTTATGTGTTGCTAAGTGAAGTCACACCTCCCACGGTACGACGGCTTCCGCGTGTAGTATGGATGCGTAGCATGCTGGTTCCTAACATGCGAACATTCATGGCCTAGTATCGACACCATCACTAGTTCAGAATGGAGAGTTCGATTTGCGTTGCATGATGCTGATCAGCGGCGTTATCACAGACTGAACGCATGTAAAGTGTCACCCCTAATCACCCCAAAAAAGTTCAAAATTTTTAAGGTAGACTCAAGGACCATTCATGACAACTGCATGAAATCACGTCCCCTACGTAAAGAGAGGACGTTGAACAACTTATCCAATTATGATTGCTGCGTCTACCTGATGAGTCCCGAAAAGGGCGAAACCGGTCGTGGGCTTTTGAAGAATTTTCAGCAACTCTATGTGTAGTGTATTACATCTATGGATATGTCGTGACATCTCGAATATCATACCAACCGAAACGTGAGTCGGCCCGGGGCAGCACATCTAGTTGCTTAGAAACACAATAAACGAGAGACTCAGGTGGGTTGAAGGTGAGTCTCTCGCAAAACAAATTTGTTTGCAAGTGAGCCGGGGAAGCACATCCAGTTGCTTGGATACATCATAAACGACGGATTCAGCTGGGTTCCTGGTGAGTCTCTCGCAAAACGTAATTCGGAATTTTGCCGGATACGTATTTTGTTCATAGCCACACTTGTCGCGTTTGAACGGTCTTCCTCCTGTTCGGGCACACCAAATCACATCGCTCAAGTGGGAACACGTTCGCCTGTTCAAATCTGATAATTCAGATGCGTCCAACGTGCGTTGGTGGAGTAGTGGTTACACGATCGCCTCGCATGTCAGATGTCCGGGGGTCGAATCCCGGCACGGCCATTGGATATGCACTGCTGATGAGCTCTGATAAGAGCGAAACTCGAGTCCAATGCTTCCCTTCGGTGTGGACTCACCGGACTAATTACACCAGAACAGCACGGCCGTTCAAACGAGAGTGGTGTGGCTATGAACGAAACCAAATTTGTTTGCGAATGAGTGTATTTCACTAGATCAAAGTTACTTACAAGAACCTCCCAATAGGGCACCGTCCTGGACTGCACTGCAACTGTCTTGAGTGGAACACTATTTTCAGAAGATCTGCTCGAAAAATTGGTGTCCTTCTCCGGTAACCTAGTCCCCTTCCTGTTGGTTAGAAGTTACCAGCTGATCGATATAACTTTGTTGCTCATTGTGACTTTATTATGTGGTTTCGATCAAAGTTTGGCGTGACTGATGCTCACAATGCTTGGCTAACGATTTGGATTGTAAGGCCAGACGAATCGTCAGAAAATAGAGCACATCCCACAGCTTGCTGAGCTGTACTCATTGTGGCCGAGAGGATTATTCGTTTCGCAACCGGATAAGAAATTTGAATGTCTCAATGTCTCATGAGTGTGCTTAAATAGAGTACGGAGAGCATGAACGGTACTGTTTCCAATCCATTGAAACTGTGTGAAACCTATTGGGTAGTCATCGTTTCAGAGAGGTTTGGTAAACAATCGGTTGCTGGGCGCCGTTTTGCTTTTGACACAAAAACGAACAAAATCTGTGAACGACCCAAAGAGGAATATTCCATTAAGATGTCCTAGACCGGAAAGTCAAAGCCGCAAAATCCGGTTTCAACATCAAGACAACTCGCCCCAACCAATCTATCGTACATGTTAGTCATCCCCACTAACAGGAACATCAGACCGACACCCAGCACTGATCAAGTCGGGTGGTGATAAGAGATCTCATGGATCGGTTCTCTGACTGCCTTAAAACCCAATCAACATACTTACTTACTCACTTGGCCTGACGAGGCTTTCGTGTCAAAAGCGAAACGTTGCCCAGCAATAAATCCACCGATTGTTTACCAAACCTCTCTGAAACAGTATTGGCTTTTATTCACTCATCTAAGAGACATTCCCTCCTCCCAAGAAGGTGTCTTTGGCAACCTATAGATGTACTTTGCACTGAGCAATTATTGATTGATTGATTATCAGACTTTGAAATACTGACCATGGTTTTTACTCTTCATAAAACACTATGGTTGTCAATCTCCTGAGGGACCAAAAACACCGGGAGAAGCTACACTTCCGGAAAGCTCATGACAACCGTTCGCTGTCCAGTAATCGGCGGATTAGTGCAGTTTTGCGATGAAGTAGACGCCTTTTGAGAGGATTATCGATTAGCTTCCTAGAGCACAGGGCAATTTGCTGGCGAAGGGGCACGTGTGCTTGTTGCACACGTTCCGGACATCTCACTTCACCGAAAAGTGTTTCAAAAGTCAGTAGAGAACTGCGTTTCTGCGCAGGTCCCGGCTTAAAGAAAAGACCAACGCCAGTAAGAAACTTGTCTGAAAAACCGGTTTCATTCACAAATTCTTTAAACTCGTAGCTGATTTTGTCAGAAATAGGTAGGTAATGAAAAATATTCACANGTAGAAATTTCTTGAGCATCACTACATAAGTCAACCGTCTAAAGTCCACTTGCGCGTAGCCATCGATTTCCTGAATCGATAATCCTTCTTGGAAAGTTGTGTTGTCCTGCTGTCATGATTTAGCTTATCGTGTGCCGTGCTTTCAGACCAAGTCATCAGAACAGAGTGTGGGTGTCGGGTTGCGGAGACGATTCTCGTAATTTAATCTGATCCTGAATTATTTTTCGGGACCCAGAGGTCAGTTGAGCTTCCTTGGCGTCAATCTTGGGCATACTGACGACAGAGTTGCGTCTGGAACCGGCCGGAACATTTCGCAACAGCCACTCGACTGATAGTCTTGTCCTCAAACTTGGACCAGAAATCGGCATCAAAGAGAAGAGAATTTTCTATTCGTTTACGGCTAGATGGAAAAGTGTCGGTCGTGCACGTTGCAACTCCGAATGCTGTCGTCCAAATGGGCTTCTGCATTCTGAAGGGATCAACCTCCATGTCACCCTCACAAGAATATCCTT
>NW_008751793.1:1055813-1056022 GCF_000715545.1 Opisthorchis viverrini
ATGTGTATGTGTGAATGAACGGGCTGTGGGGTCAAACGAGTATTTCATTCATAGCGCATCTCCAGGCCCACCATTTGATATGTGTACGCCGCACGTATTCAGGGGATGAAGAATGGTTCGGAACAGTGTGGAACTGAGGCTTTAGTTTGGCGGAGGTTATTTAACTCCATCCAAAGCAAAGCACCAGACATTAAATAGAGCTGACAGAG
>NW_008751793.1:1062504-1090019 GCF_000715545.1 Opisthorchis viverrini
CGCTAGTGAGGCTTATAGGCCTGTAGCTGCCAGGCGATAGTCGGTCACCAGTTTTGTAGATTGGCGTGACAATCGCTTCCTTCTAAGCAGGGAAAGGCGGCCTTCGTCAAGTGACTTACAAAGGATGTTTCTCACGGAGGACGTTTCTTTCAGGATCCTTGGATGGACCTCGTCGGGCCCCAACGTGCAGAATGGGTTGATCTTGTGCAAGAGTTGACAAATGTCCCCCACCGTTGACACCAAGTCGGTTAGAGGCTGTTCGTAGTTACGTCTTGACAAGAGTGGATGCGACGAGGACGCTGGCGTTGAGTATGGATACGCATAGTGTTCTCTGTAAACCTGAGATACCACTGTTGGGTCATTTGGCGGTTCTCCGTTTCTGTCCCTCAAGGAGAACGCGGATGGCTTGTTTCTGCGGCGATGTCTCATGTACTTGAACGGTACGTTTTTATTTTTCCGAGCGACGTCCAGAATGGTGGCTTGCTTTCGTATATTCCATTGGCGGATTTTCGATTTACAGCGGTTCCGCATTTTAAGAAATGCCAGCTCATCTTCTGTGTCCCCTGTGGTCAACTTTTTGAAAAAGAGTTGAGATCTTTTTTCCAGAAGTCGCGGACTCCTTTTTCGCATCCTGCAGTTCATCCGAGCGCGTGCCAGTTTTTTTGGGACGAACGTCTCCTCGGTCTCGTGAACTTTCTGTATAATGGTCCTATATAGTTCTTCCACCGGAGCTGGTCCCAGCGTGACTTGTTCAAGGAAGATGCGCATTCCTGAGAAGTCTGCACGGCAGAAGTCTCGAAACCACGTTTGAGGTTTGGGAGTTCTGGCCCAATAGCAGATGAAATCAAAGGTCAGCACACAGTGGTCACTTTGTCTCAGTGGAGCGTTAATTGTTACCTGATCAACGAAGTGTCTTTCGTTGGTGATGACCAAATCCAGGAGGGATGGCAGTTGGCCTGCGCGGTATCTGGTGGGTGCAACGACATGTATGGTCTAAGCGCTCTGCTGAAAGACTTCAAACAGCTGAAACAGAAAAGCCCGCCTTACTCGACGCTCTGGAGCTCAAACCAGGAGGCCTTTGGAGCGTTGAAGTCACCTGCCAGCAGGAAATGAGTGAAGTGGTAGTTGGAGGAGAGTTGCTCAGGGGTTTGTATGAGGAAGTGGTCATCTTCAGGAGGACTCGAAGGGCTACGGGAGAACATGCCGAGAAGGAGAGAATCAGACCCGCGCAGCGGTATTTGGACCCACAGTGCATCACAAAATGGTGCAGGGGAGGTGTCAGAGTGGACACATAGGATTGGTAGGGCCTCATGTAAGTACAGAGCAACCCAACCAGCCCTCGCTCGTTTTGAGTCAGCTCGAAAAATAGAGTAACCGTCTATCGATATCTCCGCGGCAGAGACATCTGATCTGAGCCAGGTCACTGTGAGTTCGATTATGGACGGTCGTTCAAGGCAAGCTGACTGTTTAACATCGCCGATTTTGTTGAAAAGGCTGAGGCAGTTTGTGGACAAGCATTTCAACACTGTAACTGCTGCCTCCGAGGGTGAGGAGCCGAAAGCTGAGTGACCAGGGTGGTTAGCAGACATAAGAGTTGTGCACCGGGTTTGGGTCTGAGGCCAAGGCTCCAAGACGGCCCCTGGGACGATGTTGTCTGCTTCCTGTCTTCGTGGTTTCTAAGGGTGCTTTTCGCCAGTGAGGTTTTTTCGTTCCGTGGGAGCTCGATTTGCTCGGGCCTTTCGGCTTTGGGGGACGGAGTTTTTTCCCCATGGGCAAAACTTTCGACCGATGCTGTTTGTAGCTCTTTCGGCATCCCATTTTTGTCGACCAGATTTGCTGTTGACCAAAGGTTTGCTGCAAGCTTTCGCCTTTCTGGACCCTTGGGTGTTTTGGCGCGGTTTGACAGGAAAAGTGTCTCTGTGAGGCCCTGAGCGCTGGGTGGTGGCACCAAGAAGTAATGATTTTGGTGGCGCTCTCAAAGGGCTCGGTTTCGCGGAGGACTGCACCTTGAAGCCAGCCAGCAGTTTTCACGGATGGCTGTAGTCATGTTTGTGGCTTTGGTTGTCGGGACCCTGGGCGACGGTTGTGTCCACAAGCAGAGATACCGCTTTTGACGGAGTGGAGCTGGAGATTGGCTTTGCTTCTTGTCCCCGCACATCCGACTCAGTCCAGTTCGGAGGCTGTGTCATTGTTGAGGAGTGCACGGCTGAAGCTATGCCCTCTGATACGGAGATAAGCGTTGATAGCCCCACATAGTTTGGGCGCTGCTTGCCTCCTCCAGGGCGTCCCTGCCTTTGGTGGGCGAGAGGCCTGTGATGGTCGAATAAAAACTGCTGTCCGGAGACGCTGCTGGATTCGTCAGGCTGCTTTCGGAGCACAGGGGGTATGACCACAATCGGCTTGGTCATGAGTTTGGGGTCGGCTGAATTGGTGCCCGGTGGAAGCCTGTTTCGTAGTAGTGGGTCTGAGAATGTTCACGACGGGACCACCCCCATTGGCTGTATGGAGCGAACGACCATATTTGGCCGTTTAGTCACCCTATATATTTACGTAGAGTCTCTGTATGTTTTGTCCTGGCAATACAACCATGTCCCCAGTTCTCTGTCTTCTCCCTATGGCGTAGTCTGGCAAGCTCAGTGCAGGCGTAACCCAATAGCTCGGCCACCCGCACAGTACAACACTGGTGAAGGGGATGGGATCGCGTTGAGCATCATGTCGATCAACGAAGTTGACCGCTCAGTAGTCTGGTTAATCGGCTTCTGTAGTGACGATTTTTCGGTGAGTGTCTCGATGAGCTTCAACTGCGCCAGCTCAAACTGTTGCTGCCGCTGTCTGAGAAGAGACTGCATCTGTTCGAATGAAATTGCCATTGTGAACACCCGTCTGCCAGGTTTGGTGACCACATTGAGACTTCACCGGATGGAGATAATGGTCTGAGTTTTACCAATCCAGATACCAAAAATATTCCTTTATGGTATCTCATCCAAGTGAGCCAGAGATTACCTTGTATCGAATTCATGCAACAAAACCCGCTTGTTGCTGGGTCAGAAGGATTAAAGCTGCTGGATGCCCTGGACGGTACTGTCATCTCTGTTGCATTGACTAGCGTTGTTGGAGGACCACGTAGTCTGTGTCCCTTGCCAGCCATTGATGGTAGAATCATCTCCGGTGGAACTGAAGGTCTGCTGTATACATGTAGTTTGGACCACACCAAGTGCAGCCCAGTACCGAATAAGGAAGTCCGTCGATGTTTCGTCAGTTCAAAGTTGCAGCCTGCGCAGAAAACTATCATCGCCCTCGTCATCTCCCCGGATGATCATAACTTGCTTATCGCAGGCTGTCGTGGCGGAACGGTCAAAGTGCTGCGTACAAATTCTCTTCTTACAACCTTTCAGCAGTTCTCTGTGCTCAATCCGACCATCGCGGGGGAAATTTCCAATCCTCAACAGTTGACTGGCATGTGTATGGCATCAGGACCAGATTGGCTCTCGTCTTTGGAGGCCCCCGCCAACCTACTAGTTCGGATCAATCAAAGTTCAATACGGAAGATAGATCAAGATCGCCAAACAAAACATTGTGTCTCATTGGACCGCTTAAGCACCATTTTGGATGACATTTGGATGACTTGGTTCGAATTCGCCTCCCTTCCACAAACGAACGCTACGATTTATCTCACCACTGGGCCGGCATCTACATGGATTTTTATGAAATGGCTAGTGGTATTGTAGGAGACGAACCAGATCCGGGTGAGGTGAAGCATCTCAGAGCGGAAATTGACAAACTGATGGAAATCAACCAAAATCTTCTCCGCCGTTTGGTTGATAATGAGCTTCGTTCGTGATATGTGATCATTCGTCATGTGAATTATTGCGCGGTGTTTATCCCATCTCCAGTGTTGTATATGCGCGCGGTGGCCGAGCTATTGGGTTACGCCTGCACTGAGCCTGCCAGACTACGCCATAGGGAGAAGACAGAGAACTGGGGACATGGTTGTATTGCCAGGACAAAACATACAGGGCCTCTAAGTAAATATATAGGATGACTAAATGGCCATATATGGTCGTTCGCTCCATACAGCCAATGGGGGTGGTCCCGTCGTGAATATTCTCAGGCTCACTACGCTGGTTGTGCGGTGCTAAGCCGTTTGGTGAGAGCCGTTTTTCGCGGGCGAGGTTAACTCACCTACTTTCCGGACGTGTCAAACCAATGGTGACCTTGGGGATGCGTCACTCTCTGCACATGTAGTTTTTCTTTTGTCTGGGCGCGCCCTGACAGAAAGACGCCCTAATTTCGCGTCGAGTATCCCGATTAAGGCGGAACACTGACAGTGGTCTTGCTGAATCTGCACCTGGGATCGGTTACCGTTTTGTGGGACTCTCTTCTTCGCTGCGGTATTCATTAAACCCCTGACGCAGAGCAGCTGGCGCAGACAAACGGGTCAGGAGAGTTGGCCAGTCGGCTTATCTGGTCGTCCTGTATACCCGTGCATTTGAAATGCCACCAGGCCTTGCCGGTGTGGCATTGTATACTGCGTTTGACGTTCGACGGGCAGCCATTTCGCCCACATCTGTTGTGGTCCATCAATGGCTGCAGAGGGCAATCGGTATAAATTGATGCCATGTTTCGGACTAGATGTAAAATTGGAAGTGTGCGCAAAATATAAGGGGTTATCTCTCAAATGTTTTGTTAAAGTAATAAAATTCAAAAATTACTCGTATGTACTCTGTGAATAGATTGAACAACGAAAAAAGTCTTTCACGAATTTGCACGAGGGAAAAACGAAAACGATTTCAAACGTACCGCGGAACATCTCTTCGATGTCGGCTGCCACAGCAACTTGCTCTAAACGAAAGTCCAGCATAACATTTACAAGTTTTGGTGTTAAATCAGGGCCCTGATACACGTGATCGTTCAGGAACACCATGACATTTGGCAGAGCAGTCAAATACAACCCGAATCTTTTATGTTTTTTTGGGTTAATAACCGGATGATCTGGGAGATACCACTGCTTTGAATCTAATGACAATGTGGTAGTATCTGCCACGCGTTCAATGTATCCTTTCTCCATATCGTACTTCCCGTGTATAACACGATCCTTGAACAGCCTAGATTTCATAGTACCCAGACGTTTTCTAGCCACCTGGAAGTTATCGAGTAGGGCAAGTGCGTTATCCTTCCACGAGACCGGCAGCTGATAGTGCCCACTTACTGGCACCGCACCAGTCTTCGCTATCAACAGTGCTCTTTGATCCTCTAAAGAGAGACTAGTGTTCGATGCTGAAGTGTCTGCGAATTCCGAGTTGTTCAGTCGCTGCAAATGCTCCTGGATGCCCTGGCTGTAACCCGTTGTAAAACGACGGACGACCTTCTGCTTCGTCCCGTTTTTCATCGGACCAAGAATTATCCAACCGAATTATCCAACAGCAAACGGCTTTTTTTACCCCCCAGGTGCTGGTCGAAGATTCAGGGCGCTTCAGATACGTCACAACCAATAAGCATTCCCACATCGTCTTCAGTCAGTTCGTCGGAGGAAACTTCCTTAAGGTGAGGCCACTTGCGAGCCGCCTCTTTAATAGATGGGACAGCTCGCATAGGTAAGCTGTCAACGACGAATGCCCTGTCAATATCTGTCGACTGGCTTTCATCCACTGATAAAAGCCTGATGTCATTAGCTTCTGATGTGCATCCCATGGAACCACCCAGTGTATCAATGGCCATAGACGTGGGTAGCAGCCTGACCCATTTTTTCACCAAAATGTCCCGCCTAACTAACATTATGCCGAACCCAGCACCTAAAACTGCATACGTTGTCACCTTTCCTGCAGGACTGTCAAGCTTGATAGCGACAACTCCTAGGCGTACCGGAAGCCGACTAACTCGAGTTAAGGCACACCTCCGCCTCTTAGGATGCTGAAGCTTTGTTTCCGGGTTGTGATGTATCTAACAACCTATGGTGCCGTCCCCTACAACATGGCTGGCCGGATCGAACTACTGGCTTGCAATCCCTGGTCATGTGGGAGTCTCCCAAACAGGCAAAGCATGCATTATGCTCCCGTATGCATTTCCATCTGTCAGGAACTTTCATAGACAGAAAGCGCTTGCACCTGGAAATTGGGTGAGGCGGTGAACATAATGCGCATGCACCTAGACGACCGTCTGCGCCTGGCCTGATGTTATTTAGGAAACTGGTAAAACCATCCCGTCTAGGGGCTTGGTTGGTAGAAGTTGGCGTTGCAATAGGGCGTCTCACGTCCCCCTATGGAGCCAGTTGCCCAAACCGACTCCTTGCAGCTCGGGAGCGCGTGTTCACAAACTCCGACAAGTCTGTGAACGTTGAGTACCGGTCACTCATAGATATCCGATCTGCCACCTCAGCCCATTTATGTTGCAATGGCGAGGGAAGAGAACGCACATTTCTCTCTAAAACCGCTAGTGAGTGCAAGTCTGAGACGTGACACATTTGCTCCAGCGCATTTTTATACACAAGTCCGACAAAGACTTGGCTGCTCCAGTGATCTGTTGTGCAAACCGAAACAGGCTTTCTATTAGACATCGAGCGATAATGAGGCTGACCAAAGAGATTGCATGGAATCTCCCGAGCTCTGGAGTATGATACTTCCGGCGGGAGCATCACACATACTTCAATGGCCGCCTTCGCTTCGCCTTGACAGTAATGCATCAGATAAAGGAGCCTCTGACCGGCGTTTTGCACCCTGCTCTCAATGTACAACTCAAATTGGCGGGTGAAACTCCGGTAATGACACGGATTACCATCAAAGTATGATAGTTCCACCTTCGGTAGTTCCATAGTGGCTGACACCAGAGTGACGGAAATGGCCGGTTTTGGCCCTGCAAATGGCTCTCAAATATCATCAACATATCCTAGAGGTCTTTTCTCTATCTGATATGCTTTAGCGTACCGCGTTAATCGTTCATTTGCGGCCACTGGTTCCCAGACTTCATCTAGTGGGTCCTTTCCGGCCTCCAGCTCAATCCTGGCTAATTCGGTTTTCCTATGTGCCTCTAAGAGAGCCAACTGGAGCTCAACCTCTCGCTTAACCCAGCACTCCTGAAGCTGAGCAATCCTTAAAGCGGTCTTGGCTACACTACTTTTACAACTAGATGCACAAAGTTCCTTATAAGAGCCGGGGCGCGAAGCAAACTGCAATGCGATGTTCCCTCCGCAGCTTCAATCGTTTCCACGTCCATGGATCTGGTTTCTTTCACAATAGTTCCGAAAATTGACATCCTTATTTCAAACAAGACGACGTAAGATGTCGAGTACTGTACCGGGCGAACGGTATCTTCGAGTGTCGCCTAATACCTGAATCTCCGAGTAGGCAAAACAAAGTCGGAGCTGGGTTTCTATAATGTACTAAGAGCTGGGTTTCGATACCGTACTAATAAAGTTAGACAAATTCACAAATTATACAAACCTCGACAGTAGATACGCGTCCAAAACAAACGGTCCACTTGGACTACAAAAGTACAAACCAAGGGGGCAAGCAGGCTCCCACGTGCGACGTCACATGAGCAACTTCGGCTACAAGTGGCCGGATGACCTCAAGGCCAAGTGGGTGAGGTGGTAAGGACAAACAAACGTCAGTTCATATATACACACAAAACACAAAAGTGGGGCGGGGGTTACAAATGGGACAGAATGAACGTGGGGAATTTCATTGTCAACCTAAAAGATGATGCAGTATCAGAGTCACCAGATGTGCCTCAGGGGACCATGGAGGCATCAGGAGCTCCTCGGAAGCCTGGCGAGGAGTGTGTCCTTCACATCTAAACGGGGTATGAGGTGCATTCAACGGCTCAAATGATGTCTTCCTCTGAAAATAAACTAGCGCCAACCGAGGCGTCCGTCGGAAACAGGAAACTAGTAGCCGGTTGTGCTTGCGGAAATGCGAAAGCAAAGCGCGCCATGTAACGAATAGCTGGACCGGTTTCCTCGGAGCAACACTTTCCCAGCAATAATGACCACTCCGATCATAAGTGTTAGGTGTTCGCTGAAGTCCCGTAGGATACTGTAGGCAGAATACTCATCCTTGGCATGAGCGGTGCTTTCTGAGGAGCATTTTACTGCGATGGTTTAGGTGGGCTACATCTTGAGAGATTTGAAAGGAGTAATGAGGAAATCTAGCGGTGCGTATGCGTTCGGATACTGTAGACAGGGAAAAACCACACGGGAAAATTAGACTGGAAAAAGGGTTGCAATTGCAAGGGAATGTGACAGAAACGCGGTATGTAAACCGAAATTGCAACTGGAAGAAGACGAATATACTTCAAATACTGGAGCTGGAGACAAATGAAGAAGGAAAGGAACATAGTGTTGAAGAGCAAAAAGGAGGGGAGTAGCTTGGTGCACTGATGAAGATATTTTCTCCACGTGCACACATGAACTGGGCAAAGCAATCAAATAGGGGATTGCAGACGTCAGTTGTCGAGGAAGCTGTGCACTTGTCCCATCTGCAAAACGCCCTGAGAAAATTCCTTTAGACATATTATTACCCTTTGGGATCTACGGTTCTTTAGTTCAAGGTGGCAGAAGTCCAGTGAATTTGAAGTTGCTCCTTAATGAGAAAGCCGTCCCCACCCGACCTGATTTAGGCTACCCCATGCAGCCCACAGAGGTTCATGAAGTTGCTGTCGGTTCATTATGACTAGCTTCCATTTCATATTCAACTTGCCCGCCGGGTGTGCTAAGGTTTTTATGACAAGCAAATCGGATCCTGCTTCTTTGGCGATCCCTCCAAGCTTGAAAACGCCCAGTCTGTTCTGATCAACACGTAAGACTGACGGACTATTTTTGTTTTAACGCCCTAGAGGCCATTTTTATATCCTGTTCCCGGGTGTGCGTACTTCTCAGCACAATGGCGACCCAACCCAAGGTTCCCCGAGCCAGCAATGATTCAGGCGCAGATGGAGATATGGGTAAGTCTCTTACAGTATTTTCTCCTGTTCTCTCCTGTTTTGATTGTTCCGCGTTGCTGACGGAAACCTGTACATGCCCGTTTAGGTGCTTCGACTAACGCCATTATTGACGAGATTGAGGAGGTTCAGAATGCGATTGACAACCTAAACGAGCAAGCTAGCGAAGAAATCCTCAAAGTTGAGCAAAAGTTCAACAAAATGCGGCAACCGCATTTCGAGAAAAGGTCGGAGCTGATAGCGAAGATCCCCAATTTTTGGCTGACCGCGTTTGTCAACCATCCTCAGCTCTCAGATCTCCTGACCACCACTGATGAGGCTGTTTTAAAGTACTTGAGGAAGGTAGAGGTTCAAGAATTCGAGGATATCAAGTCTGGTTTCCAAATCAACTTCGTAAGTTTCTGTGTGCCAATTAACCGCTCCATACTTTAGCACTTCGATAAGAATGAATGGTTTAAGAACCCTGTTCTGACGAAGGAATTCCATCTTGGTGACACCGGTGAACCGTCATCCAAGTACACGAAGATTGAGTGGTACCCTGGGAAAGATCTGACTGCCAAGGCTGGGAAGAAAAACAATGGAGAACAGAAGAAACGTGCCTTTGAAGACCAGTCACAAGACAGCTTCTTCTGTTGGTTCACAGATGAATCGTCCGCATTCGGAGATGAGCTTGGTGAAGTTATCAAGGATGATTTATGGCCAAATCCTCTACAGTACTACTTGTCCCCTGACATGGATGAGGAGAACGGTAAGTCGGGCCCAAGTTTCGTAGATTGATGTCTGTTTACTGATGGCTGGTTCTTAATTGGTTTCTTCAATTGTTTGGTTTCATTCAAGAAAACGACGAAGATGATGACGATGAAGATGATGAGCAGGACCTCGATGAAGAAGAGGGAGGCGTTGGTGATGTGTAGAAAGTCGCAATATAATCATTGAACTTCGCATTCTCCAGTGTTTGTTCTGAGACCCCTTGGAACAGCGTGTCGAGACGATCCAGACTATGTGTCAAACGGCAAATCCATCTGTATCTGTTTCTTGAGTGACTTGTATATCACGCCCGGTTTTAATGTTCTACACCTAAAGCGTTTTTGCGCCTCATTTTGCATTTACTGTAGCTAACGTTGCGCAAAATCATTCATGCTATTGTAGACCCGATTGGAAATTGTTTCGAGTGAGACCTTTTGCCGTATGTCCGTCTGATACGCGTTTAAAGATTTTTGTACTAACATTTATAATTTTTGAAGACAGGCCATTCATTGGAGTGTCGTCAGTGTTACCGAGAGCCTCGACCCGTGGTTTGTCATCCGAATCGCTTGTACAAGTAGTGTGGTAGACGTGGGTCGAATTGGTGCTTCGTGGAGAGAAAGATCGTTGTCGAAGCGAGTCGGGTTCATGGTTTACGGGCTTCGAAAATCGAGCTTTAGGTCCGCCGCTCTCCCCACCTAGACATGTCGGGCAGTGCAGCTAAAGTAGTGTAATAAAAGGAGCAACTTGTAAGGAAGGCGTGAACACCGGCTTTGTATCATTTTGAATTGAAACGGACTTCGTAGTTTGTTATATCGTGATGGATTGGGGTTGGAGATTAGTTAGCACAATGAAGATGGTACGACTGCTCGTACGACCAGCCTGGTAGGATTAGCATTATCCACCGTTTCACCCAGTAGCGGACGATAACTTCTTAAAGAAGTCCTTGTGTGCCTAGTGATGGAGCTTTTTCAATTCGGCCTGATTCGGATGAATCGCGATGGTTAACTTCGTTGACAGCGCGGGTAGTGTAGGCGGTTGACGTCTGATGGGTTTATGAGGAGGGAAGCCAAACATCAAGCCGTAAGACCAGTTCGTTGCTCACTGTTCCATGTTCATGAATGCCAATTTCCGTCCGGTATCACCGCCGCCCCTCTAAATTCACTCGGTGACGTGTACTAAGGCCAGCGTCCCTTCCGCCGGCAGCGCATGTTTGCTACTGAAGGTAAGCGCCAGCCTAGTGACGGTTGTTAACCTCAGCAACTACTTCGTCTCTTGGACGTCCCCACCCCGGTGACAGTCGTCTCGGGATAGTATGTTGACTGTATTGGATGCAGTTCCTGGTGTGCTTTGCGGGTAGTTTTATCCGTAAGGTTGCTTGATGATGCCGAGAACTGACATGTATTCCCGCGGGTTATGTTTTTGATGGCTGATGTCACAGGCGTTCTTCAGTGGAATAACGTACTAGCGATGCAAACGTACGCCAGATAGAACAGCTCCTCGTCAATGGACGAGTTATGCTCGCTCATAGGCTGCGGATTTCCCATTCCCGGACATCGCTCTTCGTCCGACCCTGTACTGACTAGAACGAACTCAGTATTGAACAGACACCGGTGGTCTATTTTCTTTTTGTGTTGTCGGTCATACAGGGCCTTTTGGTTATGATAACAAAAACCGGTTTCGAAGCAGATTTCTCCGTATTCGTCCACAGCTCTTCTACTGATTCCTATATGGGTAGTTTGCTCGTCACCCTTAGTAGGAGCGTCCATGACAGCCCCTGTGATCGGTGCAGAGCGTGTCCGGTGCACGAACATGTGCCACCTTTCGCCCTCTGTGTCCCGATACACATAATTGTGCTATCTGGGTCTGTTAGTGCAACAAGAATTTGGTTGTGGTGCGAACTAGCTAACGGCGAGCACCTACGTTTGAACTCAACTCTCTGCGAGTACCCCAGCCTGGGCTTGCACAACCTGGCAATGTATCAACCCCGTTGTCTGGGGTTGCATGGCGGCGGTGCGCCTAAAGATCGCTGCAGATGAGCGATATGATCAGTTCAGAGGACGAGCGATTCCGTAGGTCGCGGTGGAAGGGTTCTGAACACAGCTTTCTCAGGAGATCGTGGTCAGTCCTGTAAGATCTATCATTGGAGGTGTTACAGGTTACACTGCACTGAGCTCTGTGGTCATCCGTCACATCAGGTTTCGACCTATCGGCTGGGACCTGTCACCCCGTGTGCTGTTCGGCAAACCCTCTCAAGTCCGCTTGAGAGGGGGGTATCTTCACCTTTTGTGTACTGTGTTCAGCCGCTTGACCTGTTACAAGCCAGGTGGTTGCTTGCTTGACCTGAAGTAACTATTGTCCGCCTTCCATTAATGGTAAGTGTGCCGCGTTGTCCCAGAATGGATATCGAATTGTGTGTACTCGTTCCACCTAGTTGTATGTACTGTGTGGAAAACGGCTCGCGTTCTCCAAATCGGTAGGCCCGGTGAAGGCTGGAATATCCTTAATCCGATGTGTTAAGGTGCTGGCCGGTCTGGGTGCATCTACATGCTGATCAGTGGTCCGACTGGGATAAGTATTGAAGAATTGCAGTTGAGTGAGATATAAGTTGCCTCTGGCTTACTCCGTAGATTATCCAGATACTTTCGCAAACCGTTGCACTGGAGACTGTCACGAGACGGGGGGAGAGGAGGGACATGGTATACGGTTGATAAGGAAAAAATTCCGTATGATGCTTCAGTAAATCAACTAGTCCAAGTGTTCAACAAAGCACCGAGTTGTGGCTTTCCAAGCATGTCAACCGTATAACTAAGGGGGTTCATTGCCCACTTCTGAGTGGTAAGATGTGACGTAATTTTTTTCACGGTGGAAGGATCCATAGAGCCAAGCCTGGTGCGGGATCGTTGAGAGGGAATGTTCCGTAACAAGCTCACTAAAGACTCAAACAAGCCAAGCAAGCGCTTTCACTGGTCGCCATGTCCACCTGCGTATCGCAACTTAGCCGGTCGGTTGTGTCCTCCGGGAAACTTCACTACACAAGTGGATTGTGGCTGAAGGAGATCTCGTACTCAGCAACATTGGAAATAGCAATTCGCATTTGTAGCAAAAAAGTCCATGTGGTATAAGCTAGCCGAAGACGTCAGAACTTGGTAGCACCTTTTAAGTCTCGAAAATTTTGTTTCGGAGCTGATCTCCGGGTTGGTATCCGGAAACCTGGGCAATGATCCCTAGAGATTAACGGATAGCTATATAGTGGGTAAAGAAAGTCGCTTGTCTTACCGCTCTCGGCGGTAAGGCGGGGCGACGGCGCCGTGTTGGGACCTGGGTGGTTTTTGGCGAATCATCGGTTAGAGGCGCCTTAGTGTATAAACTAAGTCAAGTAGGTAGAAGGAAGTTGAGGGTAGACCTTGGGCACTACAGAGCGTCCCATCGAACAGTGTGTTTGGGACCGATGGGCAATCTGAACTCCCACGACACAACTACCAGTTCAAAATGGAGACTGACCCCGTTTGTGGGTGAGCTAAGATAGGCTGGCAAACCAGATTGCTGGAGGTGAATTAGGGTGACTATAGTGTCAAGTCTGGTCGGAGAGATGCAGATTCGTAGGCGGACTTTTTAAGGTTGAACAATGGTCACTAGAAGACCATGGTTAGGTGGACGGCGAGTGTTGCGATTCGCACAGGTCGTAGTATTGGCTCCTGCCTGCGTCCAGGATAAGAGCTGGAACATATTTGACGGCTTACCTTCTGCATGTTGCGCCGTGGTGGGCTTCAAGTGTGAGCCGAAGACATTGATTGAGGGGGCTGCTAGTTCCGTTTTCTTAGTTTTTGCGCTGCCGGTATTTCTTGCTCTATACATCTACGGACTGTGCAAACGCCGTTATTTTGATGCTATTGGCCATTACACGATGAACTCGTGGACAAGGCAAAACTCTGCACAGTTCCATTTAGTGTTAATCTTTTCTTAGTAAGTCATATTCAAGTACGATATTCGTTCAGACGCCACTGCCTATTTTAATGCAGCTTCTCTGTGCACCTAGCAGATTTGGGTGACATTGGTGTAACTCAGCTCCCCGATGAAGGACTGGTCACAAGGGTCCCCGCAGGTGGTCGTCTCTGCGTTTCGTATCTCAGCTTGTATATGGACTCGCATCAGCCGAAATAATATCACACTTCCTGCATATGCGTCAGCGAACTGTGGCGCTCTGTTTACAGTACTTTCCTTCATGTGAAACTAGGCACACTTGTTTTCCACGAGTTCGTCAGGGCTGCTAGTGCAATAGGCGGACGTCTCAACTTCTCACATGGTTTGCCTCATTCTCTGGCTATTTTTATTACTAAGGCCAAATGGTGGTCAGCTTTGTGCCGATCCTTGTTCGAGGTGGTTCAGTTCTTAAAACAGGAAGATCAGTTTGGACCGGATTCTGCCTTTCCGGATGTTCCTGTCTAGGCTTGAGCTACCTGACAGTAGTTCAGCTGTTGTGCTTCTTTCGAGTTTCGTGACGACCATGAAACCCATGGCTTATTGGGTTGGACACAGTGGATGCCGTTGCGCTACTTTCCTTCATGGTGCTGGACAACCCGGTTCGTCGCGTAACCATTGACTACCAGCAGTGGAGCTCTGCTGACATGCGGTCTCTATTAAAGGTCTTGGGTGACTTCGATAGGTTTCACCGAAAAAAAAGCGGACCATCTTACTCGTTAGTTGGATGGGATAAGGAAATTGGCATTTGTGAAGCTCCAAAACCTGCGTTCTCGAAAGATGTCAATTGTCATTGGGATGAGACGAGTCACTAAATATAATGTGCGAATGTTAACACTGACTTGCGGGGCGGCCACTCAATAAGGATCCAAGTTTACAGCTGTCGTCCCTACATCATCATCAGTTCATGGTGAAAGAAGTTGCGTCCTATCGGACCCTAGGGGAAATCCAGCTATGTTCGCTAAACCTCATCTCATAAAATCTGTGCGCATTCTGAACCCGGGTAGAATAGGAAGCCTTGGGACTTGAAACGGCATCTAGTGAACTATTCGGAGATTTTTGGAATCCGGTGTATAACCAAAGGGTGGCGGCTAAATAACTGAGCTGAGTATTCTCAGCATCTCGCTTGGCCACCTCAGCTGGAGCTATGGGCTGAGTTCAGACTCTGCCTCAGCCTAGGAAGCACTGAGATGCCTTTCTGCACGAAGTTGCTTCCCGGAAAACTGGTACCATGAAGTCATTTGTCTTCTTACCAAGGATGTGCATGGCTTACGGTCATCATGATATAGGTGACGTTGCTGATATTACGGTGCCTATTTTTAGGTGCATTTGAGGAGGGAGAATGCCATCGAGGTTTTCCACCATGCTTGTTGTCCTTCACTTTAATGGTGTCACATTTACTTGTGATTGCCGAAAACCAGTTGGCTCGCCAGGTCTGCTCCGTATCCTTTTGTTCGATTTTACTATATAATTCACACTATAAATGTCCGAACGTATGGAAGAGAATTACGCGTGGGGAAAAGTTCTACTTATGCAAATGATTCTCCGCTATTCGAAGAATATCAGTCTGCACAATACACAAGATTGGAAGTCGGAAGTGGCCTTTAGTTCCTGCTTGCATTTCGCATCCTTCGGTAAGCATGCTCCGGGGTTTTCCGTTCCTTCGAAACATCCACGCGTGGGTTGGGTTTGATTCTCTCGGTTTACGTATTGGGACAGCTAGAGAAGCTGCGATTGTAGGATAGCCTAAGAGAGCATTGCTGGCAGTTTCCATCCACTCTTTTGTGGCGTCAGAAACTAAATTGAAGTAATTTAAGTCCATCGTAATTCATGGTTGAAAAACTTGACGTTGGCCTTAACATCATGCACCTTCGCTGATGTCTTCACCGCGAGAATTCACTACATCCTGAGCGGAGCGATGCGCAAGTCAGCACTCGGTAACGAATCACAGTCACCTAACTGGCAAACCTGAGTCGGTGGTGCAGTGTTTTCAACAGATTTACTATTCAGGAGCACTCTAGTTATTCAGGGAACCAATGGATATGCCCCCCAAAGTTATTGGGGATTAGTCTCCTCCTGGAAGCTTGCGATGAGGAACTTTAACATATGGTTTCTTCGAAGGTAGTGTCTTCTGAGGAGATTGCTCGAGGGCTTAGTGTCCCGATTTCATGTGAAGTTTAGTGGGTTTCGCAGACCTCGCTGTTAACTGTCTGCACTTGTACTGCAAGGGAGTATGTTTATTCGGCTGGACTGGTTACAAATCGACCAGCTAGGTAGAGGATCAAATGGCCTGTGGGGTTCCTCATGGCTGGATCGGTGGCGTGGTGGTCAACTTGGTATACGCAGCCGACCCTTTTATAGTGGTTCGTCGAAGCCATACGTGAAGAGGGCTTTTCTAGACGTAGGGTAAGGTGCATTATCGAAACGGGTGATTCAAGGGTCGGTAACTAATTAGCCATTATAGCCATCTGGAGCTCGAACGATCGAGGCATCACCTACTAGCCAGATTGTCTGCTCTCCGGTTACTTCTTTTTAAGCTTGGACGACCCAGTGGCACGTCGTAACTCGAGGCGGTCTCGAGATGAAGTGTACTACTCTCACCTGTAGGCTGTGTAGGCAGTAAGTTGCTTCCTCCAGACCACCAGGATCTCTATCTTTGTGCAACCGGCAATGCTGCCTTCTCCCGAGGAAGGACGGGTCACAGAGCCGATTCCAGAAGCCTCATACTGCGAAGCAATTCCTTAAATCAGCTGCGACGGATTTCTGTAACCTGGTGATGTCCAGCCGCTCTGGAAACGCACCATCGCACTGTGAATGAACATTGGTTGGGAGATTATTGGAAGGGTGGGAAACTGTCCTCAGCTCGCAAGATACCCGCTCAACCCTGCCAGTGCGACCAAGTAAACATTGGATCTCATCGAGATCACTAGATCGTACTGGTTCCGAGTATACCAGAAAACAACTAGCGACCACAAAAGCACATAAAGTCCCCTCAAAATCCGGAGTGTCAAGACTTTGAAGAACGGCAGGGGACGCTGCTGGATTCGAAACATAGTGAGAGCTTTCGGCACATCCCTAGTGCGCCTCCTGTTTCGGTTAACTTGTTCGGCAGACTGGAACGGAACATGTCAGCGAGACAATTCACGATAAATGGCAGTCTCCATAGTGGTCTACACAACCCCTGTATACAGAGGATGTAGGAAATAATCAGTTCAATTTATCAGCTATAGGCCGTGTACCATAGGGCATTTGTGAAGCTCCAAAACCTGCGTTCTCGAAAGATGTCAATTGTCATTGGGATGAGACGAGTCACTAAATATAATGTGCGAATGTTAACACTGACTTGCGGGGCGGCCACTCAATAAGGATCCAAGTTTACAGCTGTCGTCCCTACATCATCATCAGTTCATGGTGAAAGAAGTTGCGTCCTATCGGACCCTAGGGGAAATCCAGCTATGTTCGCTAAACCTCATCTCATAAAATCTGTGCGCATTCTGAACCCGGGTAGAATAGGAAGCCTTGGGACTTGAAACGGCATCTAGTGAACTATTCGGAGATTTTTGGAATCCGGTGAATAACCAAAGGGTGGCGGCTAAATAACTGAGCTGAGTATTCTCAGCATCTCGCTTGGCCACCTCAGCTGGAGCTATGGGCTGAGTTCAGACTCTGCCTCAGCCTAGGAAGCACTGAGATGCCTTTCTGCACGAAGTTGCTTCCCGGAAAACTGGTACCATGAAGTCATTTGTCTTCTTACCAAGGATGTGCATGGCTTACGGTCATCATGATATAGGTGACGTTGCTGATATTACGGTGCCTATTTTTAGGTGCATTTGAGGAGGGAGAATGCCATCGAGGTTTTCCACCATGCTTGTTGTCCTTCACTTTAATGGTGTCACATTTACTTGTGATTGCCGAAAACCAGTTGGCTCGCCAGGTCTGCTCCGTATCCTTTTGTTCGATTTTACTATATAATTCACACTATAAATGTCCGAACGTATGGAAGAGAATTACGCGTGGGGAAAAGTTCTACTTATGCAAATGATTCTCCGCTATTCGAAGAATATCAGTCTGCACAATACACAAGATTGGAAGTCGGAAGTGGCCTTTAGTTCCTGCTTGCATTTCGCATCCTTCGGTAAGCATGCTCCGGGGTTTTCCGTTCCTTCGAAACATCCACGCGTGGGTTGGGTTTGATTCTCTCGGTTTACGTATTGGGACAGCTAGAGAAGCTGCGATTGTAGGATAGCCTAAGAGAGCATTGCTGGCAGTTTCCATCCACTCTTTTGTGGCGTCAGAAACTAAATTGAAGTAATTTAAGTCCATCGTAATTCATGGTTGAAAAACTTGACGTTGGCCTTAACATCATGCACCTTCGCTGATGTCTTCACCGCGAGAATTCACTACATCCTGAGCGGAGCGATGCGCAAGTCAGCACTCGGTAACGAATCACAGTCACCTAACTGGCAAACCTGAGTCGGTGGTGCAGTGTTTTCAACAGATTTACTATTCAGGAGCACTCTAGTTATTCAGGGAACCAATGGATATGCCCCCCAAAGTTATTGGGGATTAGTCTCCTCCTGGAAGCTTGCGATGAGGAACTTTAACATATGGTTTCTTCGAAGGTAGTGTCTTCTGAGGAGATTGCTCGAGGGCTTAGTGTCCCGATTTCATGTGAAGTTTAGTGGGTTTCGCAGACCTCGCTGTTAACTGTCTGCACTTGTACTGCAAGGGAGTATGTTTATTCGGCTGGACTGGTTACAAATCGACCAGCTAGGTAGAGGATCAAATGGCCTGTGGGGTTCCTCATGGCTGGATCGGTGGCGTGGTGGTCAACTTGGTATACGCAGCCGACCCTTTTATAGTGGTTCGTCGAAGCCATACGTGAAGAGGGCTTTTCTAGACGTAGGGTAAGGTGCATTATCGAAACGGGTGATTCAAGGGTCGGTAACTAATTAGCCATTATAGCCATCTGGAGCTCGAACGATCGAGGCATCACCTACTAGCCAGATTGTCTGCTCTCCGGTTACTTCTTTTTAAGCTTGGACGACCCAGTGGCACGTCGAGTGGCACTCGAGGCGGTCTCGAGATGAAGTGTACTACTCTCACCTGTAGGCTGTGTAGGCAGTAAGTTGCTTCCTCCAGACCACCAGGATCTCTATCTTTGTGCAACCGGCAATGCTGCCTTCTCCCGAGGAAGGACGGGTCACAGAGCCGATTCCAGAAGCCTCATACTGCGAAGCAATTCCTTAAATCAGCTGCGACGGATTTCTGTAACCTGGTGATGTCCAGCCGCTCTGGAAACGCACCATCGCACTGTGAATGAACATTGGTTGGGAGATTATTGGAAGGGTGGGAAACTGTCCTCAGCTCGCAAGATACCCGTCCAACCCTGCCAGTGCGACCAAGTAAACATTGGATCTCATCGAGATCACTAGATCGTACTGGTTCCGAGTATACCAGAAAACAACTAGCGACCACAAAAACACATAAAGGCCCCTCAAAATCCGGAGTGTCAAGACTTTGAAGGACGGCAGGGGACGCTGCTGGATTCGAAACATAGTGAGAGCTTTCGGCACATCCCTAGTGCGCCTCCTGTTTCGGTTAACTTGTTCGGCAGACTGGAACGGAACATGTCAGCGAGACAATTCACGATAAATGGCAGTTTCCATAGTGGTCTACACAACCCCTGTATACAGAGGATGTAGGAAATAATCAGTTCAATTTATCAGCTATAGGCCGTGTACCATAGGTACAATGGTTCTAGATGCTACAGTTTTGATCACCGGGAAGTGGCAGAGTGTGGGACAAACAGTCTAGCATTGGAGGCGATGGCATGTTCATCTGGTTCAGCAACTAGGTAGCTAGGCATTGAGGGCGATAGCTTTGCTGCACGGGCGCCACTGACTGCACGACTGGGTTATTTCTGCCCCCGTCATTAGCCATTGGTTTACTCTTGGGGTCCCCATTCGGGGAGACGTTAGTTATCGACCTGACTGAGTTTACTGGTTAGTGTTTTCGTACTTCGTAGCCAGGTCATACACTGTCCACCGCTTGGTCGATTCCACTCAGCACAGCACTGGACGAGAAGAACTGTGTGAGGCAGACCGTCTTCTGGCATATGGATTGTATGTAACCTCTGAAGCTTGACTCCCTCCTTCCTAGGACCATCTGGCGTAATCAACATTACTAATCCGGCATTCCCACCAGACCCGACCAATGTTTTAGAGACAACGATGGTCAAACACTGACAACTTTCGTAAGTCCTTCGTGCGTAGGGGCCGCACATCTAATCTATGGATCACACTCCCGCAGTGTAAACTCTGTCCTTGACGGGAAAACTAGCGTCATTTGAGCGTCATAGGTGTCGGAGACTGACGAAAGCTACCCTGGCCTTCCCGGTCCGAGAAGCAATCTCATCTCCAGCCAGCCCACCGGGACTTATACAACTGCCCAGATAAATAAGAATTTCTATCTTGCCGATTGGCTCGTCTGCAGACGAGCCGGTGTGTGTTTAATCCTACTTAGCCTTGTAACAGCACACGTTGCAGGTGTGTAGCTCCTGCCAAATTGTGCAGCAGTTATTTAGGCTATTCAAATTGGTTTGCATTTTTGAAGCATGTGCAGTATCGTCCGCATGTCTGTTGTGGATTAACGTCCAGGGAGTATCTGGACCCCTGAGGTTTCAGAGGCAAGGCAGCAAATCAGCAACAAAGTTGTGGAGGAAAGCCTTGTGGAGAGGTTTGCCTTGTTTCACAGCAATGGACGTGGTGAAGGCTTACCGAGGTCGATTCATTGTCAGAGAAATGTGTGGCAATGATTCGGTTGATGTGCGGCTCTCAGCTGTAGTGACATGCTATCACGCCATGTTCCATCCTTACTACCCTACTCCTTGTTAGCGAGAAACCTTCATTTGATTAACTTACTAAAGAAGCTGGTGGTTTCAACGGTCCCAAATGGTATGATGCGAAAAAAACACTCCTGCTCTAAAGGGAGGGGGGAATTTGGACTGACTTTGTGCTGAGATGGGGACTCGTGGTCAACCGACGAAGGTGTGAACAAGTCAACCACTGTTTCAGTAATTGACCGTTTCACTTGTCATTGGCCTCATTTCGGACCGGGTTCTGTCGAAAACTGATCAGCACACAAGTTACAGTCACTTTTTTTGTTGTGTTCAGTCTGAAATGACGGTAGGGTGTTTAGACTCTTTGTCCCCGCCTAATAGTGTCAATTTTTTGGCCGAGAAGACAGGCTAAGCAATTAGAAGATTGTAAATGCACACTGTTTTCGGTATTGCTAGGTGTGACACCGTTCGAGCTAAACGGTGGTTTAAGGAACCATCGGGTGATATCTGATGGCCTCAGGTTAAGGAAACCTTTGTGGAAATGTCATGTATGGGAACCAGAGGTCACCGAACGGTGTTTCGTCCAGTCTGAAGAAAAACAAAAATCTTGCAAGGTACACTACTTGTTCTTGGAGTATTGGTCCCACCTGTCTGTAAATCCCATGTCTAACCTTGCAGTGGTTTGGGAGCAAGGTTTCTGTATCTTTCGAATTCTGGCTTCGTTTTCGATAGAACCTATAATTAGGCTCCTCCCCAAAGTTGAAGACAGTTCACATGCCCCATAACTCTTCTATGAAGAGCGAATACATTATTTTGCATCATTAAGCTCGTTCTAGTCTAAGCAACCCAAGATTAGCTTTGTGCAGTGCCGTCACGTTTTTAAAAAATCAGAGTCGTTAATGGGTTGAGTAACACATGTTGCTATGAGTCAGACTTAAAATTCCGAACCAAGTAGGGCCTCCCAGAGTCCCACTGTGTGATATTTCTTGCGGACGAAAGCCTGTATTTGGACTGCCTTCAAGTAGTGGATACGGCTCCAGGCAAGATAGGCTGAAGAGAGTTTCCACCACAATGAAATCTTCTAGTTAGAGAAATAGCAACCACCGAAGTGCTTATCAACTGCTGAATTGAGCAGGACACTTATCTGGCTTTCATTATCCCTAGAGACCTGTGGCAATCTTCATCAAAAGTAGAGGGTGATGCGATAGGGTAGCAGTTAATTGATCAGGGAATGACATAAACCAAAGTGAATTTTGGGTCTGAATGTGACATCACAAAGTTAGGGGGAGTCGAATCTCAGTTAAAGCAGTTTGCCTGTGAAGACGAACTCGGACAGGAGCTCTGAATGATTCAAAATCGGTTTATGAAGAGAACATCCTGATCGTGGTTAGTTACAAACTACCAACGAGGTTCCGCTTCGCTTAGGATATAAAACATCACCATTGTCAACTCAAAAAAAAACAGAGCTCTTCAGGTTTGCCAAAGCTGGTCTGAGCTTTTGCGCCTTCATATTCTCAACCAGCCACAATGTCGTCAACTTAGTTGAATCAATGGAAGGGATCAGATGCAGTTACGTCAGAATTAGAGAGCAAGACACTGATGAGAGAATGTAAAAGGCCTATGGGGTTGGTGAGAGCTCTCAGCTTCCCAGAGGTTCCGCTTCGCTTAGTATATAAAACATCACCACTGTCAAGCAAAAAAAAACAGATCTCTTCAGGTTTGCCAAAGCTGGTCTGAGCTTTTGCGCCTTCATATTCTCAACCAGCCACAATGTCGTCAACTTAGTTGAATCAATGGAAGGGATCAGATGCAGTTACGTCAGAATTAGAGAGCAAGACACTGATGAGAGAATGTAAAAGGCCTATGGGGTTGGTGAGAGCTCTCAGCTTCCCAGGTGCGTGAAAGGCTTGGTAAGCAAAACGATGGTCGGCGAGGAGCTACACAAGCAACCGTTGACACTGGGGTATTTATGAAATTCAGGTACAGCAAGCATGCAAACAGCACTTCTTTAAGTGCTGAAGAAACCAGACGAACAGGAAATTGGACGATTGGCTGCGATTACCAGCAAGCAACCTGCTGTGTACCCTTGACTATATGATTGGTTTTGACCCTCAGCTACGTTACAGTCGCAATCTGCCTTTAAGGGCGTAGATGCGTATGCAGTCGTTCTGTATCCGAAAAATCCCTACACCTGTGAGTTAACTTGTAATTCTCCGGCAGCTTTGTGACGCCATCCGCATGGAAGTTAAGGAACGAAGGCGAAAACGTCCTCTTCCTCAGGGGGATGCATCGTCGGTGAAGTGGGCCCTTTTCACTTTCTCGGAGTTGTTCGGCCGCCCGAAGAACTGCTGTATTGTCATTTATTCGGATTTACAACGTTGTTTCGGTGATTGCTCATTATGCGTTTCGTCTACTTTGGTATGCGACAAGTGGAGATTAAGAAGTCCCTACCTGTCATTTCTACCCGATGACTTCAAAATACCCAGTAGATTGTTTTCGACCCAGAAGAACCCTCTTCATGCTTGCCACAGTAGAATTCGGATCCGACGTACCTGGTGCGTACCATTCCCCTCACAAGGAACTTGAAAGTTACGAACGAACGTGGCTGCTTCCAACAACACTCTGGAGCAAATATCTTCCAAACTATCTGAAATTTTTTCTACCGGAGAATACCTCAACAAGCAAAAGATCAGTGTGCGACAAATGAGGCCTTATAAGGATTGCCTGCTCTAATTATAAAATGCATGGTGGTTGGTATTCAAGATGTCCGTACATTTGATAGCAAAACTGACCCAAGGAAGTGTGAGGTGTACCAACCGATTTCTGTTCGGACAAGCTAACACTGTAGGCACTGTTTTGCAGAAAAGTTGGCAATCGCCAAATTACTGAATGTATTGCAAAAAAGTTCGCACAATGCGGCGAGTTTTCGTATCACTCATAATAAGTCAGACCACGTTTGGGGTTGGTGACTACACTGTTCAGGTGTTTATTGAATGGTTACGGTGTCTCATGTGCAAGTGACGAACCGCCGCAGGAAACTGGAAGAGTAAGATGTGGATGCGCGACCAATTATTAGTCGATATCCCATTATTTGACTGGCAGATGGAGAACTATTAAAAAGCAATCGACCTCAGTGGATTTCCTCCGATCTCTGCACAGAATACTGCTTCCCCACAAGTAGGATTTTGAACAACCAATCGTGGTTCGATGGGGATGAAGGTCCCGTGATATTGTGTGAGTTAGACGAATACTACATGTACCCCCTCCCGTTGACTTGATATGTCTTAACGATATCCCTAGAAATGAACCGCCACTAATCGACCTCGTACTTGAGCAGTTGGCTGTATGCAGTGACGGTCTTCACACCGAGTGTGTGTTGATACACTTCCAAGATTAGTCCCCCAAAGGCATCCGTTGTGTCAGTTTCAATCCAGGTTGTCCATGTAAGTGTTTGGAGACGTCAGCATCTCAGAACTACTGTGTCAGGCTAGCAAGGAGGTCGTTCCTTGTCTGCTTACCTTATCTTAGAACTTTTCACAGCAAGATTTTCGTGGTTATGAGCCGGTGACCAATCTCAACACTGAAGTTAGCTTCTATTTCAGTGATCGTGGTGGCACAAGCAGAATGCATGCGTGTGTTCACATCACTTCCGGTAGTATGTTCAGTGACCGTTTGCCCAATGGCCAGAATCTCACAGTTAGTGAACAATGTGGTTACCAGTGCTGTGGGCAGGTCACGTGACGTCCCTATCATACTTTTTATGTATACCGATGGCGTTAGCCACATGATTTATTCCAATGGACGTATATTTTGCAAAAGCTTGTAATGCAAGCCCAACAGGCTGTTTGTGCGTTTGAAAACCGATTCGACGAATAATTGGGGAAATTTAAGAAGACATAGTTGATGAGTTGATCAGTTCAGAAATCCATGCTTTTCTTTAAATAAGTGACAATGGAATTCGACCTTACCATCCGAAACCTGACAGGAGTCACTTTTCTCAATGTGGTATCAAGTACCACAAGGCTTTCCTTTTAGCAGTATTTTGTATGATCGAAGAACACCTTGCAGTTTGAAAATAATGTTCTGGTTTATCCCCCGAAAAGTGCACTTTGATCCGGAGATGCCTCACTTAAGAGGTTATGATTCGAACCGAATATCCACCTTCCGATCTGTTCTGCTCAGGCTTGGATGACCTGGTACTGTGTGGGCTTGCTTCGGATCGAAGTGCAGCCGCACACCGAATGGATTGTGCAACTGCACAACCCGGTTTAATTTATCTTCGATCTCCACACTTGGCTAATTGGTTCTGTCGTCCAAATGGACTTATGATGGTGAGTCCATACTAAAGTCGAGAAGCACTAAACTCATGGGCGGTGCTTGCCATCGATTGTGCTGAGAGTTGAACTGTGGTGTACGGAGCAGCTCTGTTCCCCTTATTCTGGCAGCTCACGTCCGATGCATCTGAATTATCAAATTGGGACAGGCGAAGGTGCTTGCGCATCGGGCGCTCTTTTTGCACATCATGCATCCTAAGCCAGATGTCATGCTGTTGATGATGGTGATGATGATGATGAAGCCGGAAACCTGGCATGGCCAAGAATATTCATATCTGTTATACTCTGATATGATCTGAACTCGTGCCCAGTACTCCACATTCTTAGTACGAGCTAACCAGAATAGACATACCAGGGTGGTAAGATATCCAATGGGAACACAAATCGAACATATTCACAAATTGTCCACACGCTACTTGGAATGCACTACTCATAAGGTTGCTGAAAATTCGTCGACAGCCCACGATCGATTTCGCCCTTCTTGCGGTTCATCAGATAGGCGAGGAATTCAGCTGCGTTCCAAGTGAGTCTCTCGAAAAGCCAAATTAGCTTGCAAAACTGCGCCTATCTGATGAGCCCCAAGGAGGCGAAATCGACCGTGCGCTTTCGAGTTTTCAGCAACCTTATGAGTAATGCATTACAAAAATATATGTATCGAGATACCTGGAATATCGTGGCGACTGAAACATGAGGCGGTTTGGTGCAGCACATTCAGTTGCCTGGATACATCACAAACGAGAGATTCAGCTGGATCCCAGGTGGGTCTCTCAAAAAACCAAATTAGTTTGCAAATGAGTGTATATTCCCTATCCACACGCTAATTTAATGAACAATTGAGGCTCGTCAACCCAACTGTTTTCCTTACTATCGGTACAAACGGATATTGCAAACCACACGGTGTATGAGGGGCATGATCATCCACAGAACAATGAGATATCCCCAGTTTTGTCGCTGCTGGCGATCCCAGTAGATCACCTCAAGACTAATGGCAAAAGTATCGGAAACTGAAAATCCACAACCATAATACAATAAATACTGGTGAATGGGAAAAAGGAACCTATTAAGAAAGCAGTCAAAAGGTAAAGTACCGATGGCAAATGCCACCGGAGATCGAGCATAAAAGGGGTAAAGCTATGTCCCGCAAAATTCAGCCAAGGTCATCAGGAGTTGTCGTGGAGAAATGTGGCCCCGAGTTCATGGAACTGCCAGTTTCAGCGGTGTTCTCAAAATCCCTTGGGAGGCACTTTCGGCATCCATAAATGGCTAATAGCCCTAACACAGAAGGGCTTTTTCCATTGGACTAGATTTACCAGTGAGTAAGCCATTATATGATTCAGCTGTCTTGAAAACCTCCGAAAATGACCACCACAGTTGTTTCCTGTGGCAAATTTCGAGAACGCAGGTTATATCCGGTAATTCCGTTCACTACTGGTTGAATGGGACCTGAATTCTCATCTGTTCATTAGCTCTGGTGATAGAAAATTGGTCGCTCACTTACCCAACATACCCATTCTCTCACATAACCAAAAGGTTCTTGTTACTACAGGGATATCTCAAAAGTAGAGTGATTTGATTCACTGAAAACTGGAAGGGCTGTGGTCTATTTCTTCGGAACTTGAGTTTCACGGAAACTGATGGATGAAAACAAAGTGGTGGAATATCGCATCAATATACACGGGTCACAATGCACCCAGGAACAAATGAGAACACCCATCTCAGATGTGTAGAAATTTACACGTATGTGAAAGAGGATCTGCAAGTTAAGCTTCGCATTTTAAGTTGGAGAACTGGAGTGAAATTCTCCCGATCGGTAAAAGACATTCCCACAGCCCGGAAGGTCCCACCTGCGGCCACCGCAGATCATCGCATCATCGTTTTTGAGATGAACTACTTCATTTAGAAACAGTAGTTAGAAGGTCAGAGAGAAATGTGAGAATAGCGGATCTCCGGGATAAGGTGAGCCTGGTGACCGGCGCCCTGAGCGTTTTTCTGGTGATAAATGTGTGAATGTAGCATTTCTGTCTGCAAGGAGAACACTGTAGACGTGCACAATATACTGACTTCATCTAGAACCACAGTTGATCGGCCGGAATAGTAGAACAATGTGGCCAATAAGATTTTCTCGCTTGCATAGTCATTTTTATTCGAACTTTAATGGGATCTTTTTTTCTTGAAATCATTTAAAACAGGTGATTTCGTTAATTCCACCTGAGTCCAAACCACTAAAGTGGTTGAACTTTCTGGTTCGTCCCAGTGAACTAAATCATGCCCTTCAGGGGAGCAGAAAACAGATTTGATTGCAAGCTTTTAGGTATGTATACCCCTGCATTAGAGATGCCACTCGTTGAAATGTTGGTGGACGCTTATCGCACGTCACGCTTATGTGAGTGCTCAGATATATAAAGTTGAACGGAGCCGGATAACCATTCATTTCCTCAAGCCCTTCTAAAGATCCCCCCATCGCGAATGAGCACTATTGCAGTACCGTAAAGGTCTACGGGAAGCTCTCTCCTGAGTTCACCACATGCAGTGGTGTCCGACAGGGTTGTCCTCTTTCACCTTTCCTCTTTAACTTCTTCATTGATACGATCATGGAAGACTCACTACCAGCCTCTAATGCCTGTGGGGTCGAAGTGCTCTCTGGGCCTCCGCTCACAGACATCGAGTACGCAGACGACATA
>NW_008751793.1:1092828-1097009 GCF_000715545.1 Opisthorchis viverrini
CTGTTCCACCATAAGAAGGAATTTTTACGGTATTCTCCACGTCATATCCGAGGTTTTAGTTGATGCCGGAACGTCTACATGTGGTATAATCCAACCCGCCTCTTCAAGCATTTCTGATTAGGCTCTGGCTTCGCAGGAGACGGAGTGGTGGATTCTCTCCGGTCGCAACCACATTCCAGTTTGACTAAGTTGGGAAAAAGCCTTCACGTGGCCCAGGAAACTCGGTGGATCCAGAAGGCTGAAGCAACTGAAGTAGCGGAAAATGCTGGATGTGTGTGCATTTGACTCCGATCGACTTTCTCGACAGGCACTTGGGAACCCCTAGTCAGCGAAATAATCAATAGCCACAATGGTTTTCTGATATTCAGCGGACGAGGACGTTTGAGTCGTGGAGTGGAATGCCTCGAACCGCAGCTTACTTGACCACTTGCCACTTCCTGAGGCATCGGCTTCTGACGGAAACAAGCGTTTTAACGCGCAACCATTGTAGCCCCAGAACTGTTCGAATACATAACCATACTCAAGTGCCACCGGGGCGAGGTGGTTCAAGTGACTAAGACGCGAATTTGCTGACAGGAAGGTCCGTGGTTCTAAACCGATCTCTGCCTCTCAACCTCCTCTGTCTATGCTTGGACAACCTGGCAGTATCGCAGCCCCCGTACTTCTTACTTCCTTCGGATGGCCACCGTTCTCCTAGTCCAACGACTTCCCACCTACTCCGTTCAGACGCGGTTGCAAATTCTTCAGTCAATGCTTGTCCAGCATATTTGTGTCTGGGAGAAGGAGACCGTTTGATATTCATTCACTGATAGATGAAAGCAAAGCATGTATCCCAAAGGTCAGAATTACATTGGCCAACTTGCGCAACGTACGGTACCAAAAGGGCATCTCACTGGGTTTAAAAGAACGCATGCATCAGACTACAGTGCTGGCCACTTCGGGTGGGGGATCTGAGACACACCCAAGTCTTTGACCCCCGATTCCTCAGAACTATTGCTGGAATAGGATGGAACTGGCAAATCCGGAATGACGTGGTCAGCAAACGGGTATTTGGTTGAGCACAGGGTGCTTCCCTCAAACAATGCATCTTACGCTCCAAGCCAAGTTGGCTTGGCCATGTGTTACCCATGCCGAGTCACCGCCTGCCGGAAGCAGCTTTGGTTTCAGTGCATAATTAAAATTGGCGAAAGACCTCGAGCTGGACAAAGTGTGGTGTAGCGAAAGTGAATGAAGGGTGGTGCAAAAAGTTTGGATGTTGTTAGTTCAATCTGCCTTCAAGAATTGAATCCACGTGACCAACACCGTGCTTGGATGTTGACAGTGAGCGATATGGCGACCAACTAATTTCACTGTCGCTCATACCATCAGTTTCTATTCAGATTTTTTGAGTGCTGTAGGCATGGCTACGTCGGATGTTTGCGATTGGCTAGTCCTGAAGCCCCTTCCCCAGATTTTTTTTTTCAAGTTTTAAGGCTTTATTGGAGTGAATTGACACGGTTGTGCGGCAGCAAAGCGCCGGTGTCCTCATATGGTGTTACTGACAATGATGGTACGGACGATGGCCATTCTTTGTCGTCTTAGACTGGCACGCAAAACCGCGAGCTGTAAGCATCAACCGGGACTTCAACTGGGTACGAGCTTCACCGACCCCAACTTCACTCTCCGTCAATTGTTACAGCAGCGTCGTATGTGTAGAAAACCTTTCATAGAGGAGACTACTCACGAAGTTGCTGAAAACGCGTCGACAGCCCGCGACCAGTTTCGCCCTTCCAGTTTGGGCTCATCAAGTAGGCGCAGTCCCCGAGTTTCCGTCAACCTTATGTTCTACTTGAACCCGAATCGGGCTGTTTTCCAGAAATACAGTCATTTTCAAGTCAATCTGGTCTTCACGGGAGATTCAATTGAATATGTGTACATATTTCTTGGATGGGAATTTCTTGAAAACAGTCCAATTGGGGTTCACGTAGAACACAAGGTTGACGGAACCTCGGGGACCGCGCCTACCTGATAAGCCCCAAGAAGGGCGAAACCGGTCGTGGGCTGTTGAAGAGTTTTCAGCAACCTTGTGGGTATTTTCCTTTATGAATATATACTGCGATATCTCGAATATCGTGCCAACTGAATCATGAGGCGGCCTGTGCGCAGGACATTCAGTTGTAGAATATCATAAACGAGAGATTCAGTTGAGTCTCTCGTGAAAACCAAATTGTAGGAAACATTGTTTTTTGGCTTCCTGGTGCTTTGGGCCTTGCTCTCAGTCAAACAGCACTTGCTCAACAATGGATGCCTCTGAAATTAATGACCATAACCTGATTCACTTTCAGACGTGTGAGAGTGCCCAAGAAATACTCTATAAGCTTCAAGGTGTTCGGCGAGGATATCCACTTTCTCTAGCTTCTTTCAAAGTCAACATCGATAGAATATATAGAGCTGAACGCTAGACAGCCTTGAAAGCTCGGGGTTCAGACCGTGGTTGGGGTGAGAACCTTATCGATCATGAGAACCAACATATAGCCCGTTTGGGTGTCTAGTCATAGGTGCGAAATTCTCAAAGTCGGTTAAACGCGAAGAATGCGTGCACAAAAATTCATGTTTGTTTTAGTCACCGGGAGAGGTACAAAACTACAGTGAGTCCTGATAGCGGTCGAAAAGTAACAGGCATATTCCAGAAAATCTGAAACGGATGTGGCATCTCTAGCGAGCTTGTGAAAACCGATTCTTAATTGCACAGAAACTGAGGCATGCACTCTAGGATAGAGTGGCTGATACATCTTATGGGATACTTGTGTCGGATTTGTGTAGAATGACGTCACTTCCTTCTCACCTGCGTGATGGCGCCAGCCTCAGTGTTACAGGGACTGACAGAACGGTTAACGCACAAACATCTTTGTGCTCCAAGCAGCTTCTACCATCATTCCAATTCGAGTATAACCCTAAAGCAGTGTAACTATGTCGCCTTGCTATCATTTACTAATCAGAAGGTGGAATAAGTCTGTGATTTTATGTGGCAACAAACAAACGTTTGTATGGATGATTGTTGGAGTTGCTTCCTTTTCGGTCGTATTCATCTAACTGTGGCGATCCAACTGGCACAGTACTTCTCATTGTGTCCAGAGTGTTTGACAGGTGCACGTTTTCAACGATTATTCTTCACACTACTGAAGATGCTCGGAAAATATGATTAAACATGGGTGGATACCAGGACGAGCTAAGATCGTCCATAGTAGAAAGGTACAAGATTGGGGATCACGGTCAACCTTGACTCGCCGCCGTTTCAAGATTAATTCCATGGTTGTCGGTGACTTTCATACGGCCAGTTCGCGACAAGTGAAACCGTCTTATGGCTGGACACTCACTCTCAGTTCCATGTGACGTGTTCTAGGTGATTCGTTTTCCAGCCCATAACTCACCATGACCAGTTGGCATTACTGGCAGAGTTGCGTTGCAATAGCCTCCACATCTTGTCTAACGCTGACGCATCATAACAGCATGTCGAGTTGACTTTCCGACGCGTTTCTATCGCTGGACGCATACTGACTTGGTCCAGCTGTACGGCTTCTGTTTGGTTTGGTGGTTGGTTGCCCATAACGATTGAAGAGCTGCTCGTTGGATCGATTTCACTACCCATTTGTTTTGGGAAACCCCTTTCTAGGATAACCTCTCTTACAGAAACATCGACAGCATTCGCCATCGATCAACTCGTGTTTCCACTAATCCATCTACCCAGATATATTGGTAACCCTGTACGCCTACAGAATTTCTTCATATCCTAGTGACAATAGAGTTTCATTTAGTTATAGGTTTATTTTGCCTTTCGTTAGTTTTTCATTCATTTAATTTCCGCTGCTTTCGAGAACAAAACTGGCCGGTGAATGCTACTCACCGAAAACGCTGTAATTGTGACCTTGGAATGTCAGTGGTTGAATCATGTACATGTGAGGAGCGGAACAGAGGCAGCTACCGGTGGAGTTAATGAGGTGAATTTCGGGGCGTTTCATCACCCGTCAGCGCGGTACGCGATCGTTCGTTGCTTTGTCCATGTTGCGTATGCTGAACCGTCGTTTACCGAAGAGAGTGCTGTTTTCCATGCCCAATTCAGAGTGGCGTAAACAGAGAGGTGGCCAACCCTTGACTTGGCAGAGGAGTATGAAGGAGATCACGAAACGCTTGGGTGCTGTCGG
>NW_008751793.1:1097103-1115176 GCF_000715545.1 Opisthorchis viverrini
GCCTGGGCGAGTTTGTAGAGGTATAGGCACCCCGAAATGATTGAATTAAGCTAGCAGTAAGTCCCTTCCCCGTTCACCTTCACCCTTTCCTTTACAAAAAGGCTTCCAAATAAATCATGGTTGTACGGCAGTGAAGCATCGGTGTTGAACACTGTTGTCATGCTGTCGACGATGATGATGATGATGATGATGTTGATGATGATGATGGCTGATTGATGGATTCCCTGCTTACCGGGTCAGTGGTGATCATAACTGTAACAACTAACTGCCTTGATTGTTGTTCCCATGATACGACTCCTCCAAGTTGACAGAAAACAGAGAAATCACGAGAAATATGCACTGTTAGGACATCATCCTAATAGCCGAATTACCTGATCCGAGACATATCAGTTGTTAGCCACAATCCCCCCCCCCGAAAAAAAACAACTGTATATCAATTTTTTATTGGTAACAGTCCCGGAAACTGTTTTCACGTGTGTTTGTGTGTGGTCAATTAGGCGATAGGGTGATATGGTCAACTCTTGTTGGCGACATAATCAACAGAATAGCTGTCTTCAGCAATATCTGACGCCAACATTTGTTAATGTGAACGAACGCGTAAAAATAAACACGGTTCATTCTTACTTGTTATTTGGTAAGTGCGAGAACCAACGAGAACAAACAATACTGAAAACAGCTAATCATTTTTAATATCTGTGAGAATAGTTCCCATCTGTTCTTCATCTTAGGTGGCCGGAACATTTCGTATTTTACAGTCCTTCACATGACGCTAATCAGAAAGTTGATGAAAACAGTTGGGCCAGCCTCTACTGGTTTCAGCCGTTTTGGGGCTTATCAGGTTGGCCTAATCCCTCAATTTCATCAGTCTTACGTTGCATTTGAGTACCAAAGTGGAGAGTTGCAACTCCTATCAGCTCAGTAACTAATTAATCAATTATACCAAGTGCACTTTCATGCACCATACATCGACCTGTCTTTCGTAAACACTACCTTAATATGTAATTGGTTTCCTGTCCTTGCACTTGCGTTTGCTTGAGTGTTTCCTTTCGTGAGATGTTCTCCGTCAGAAGCTTCAATAGCTAAGAATATCGGGACTGAAGGGAATCGCTTTTTTGCTTGAACGTGGGTGAAGTGGCCCAAGTGGTTAGAGTGCGAATTTACGGACCGGAAGGTCTGTGGTTCGAACGCGACCTCTGCCTCTCGACTTCCCCTATCTAGGCTTGTGGAACCTAGGAGTATCCCAGCCCTCGTGCAACCTTAGGGTGACATGGCAGTTAGGCACCGAAAGGGTGCTACAGCTGGACGATTTTTTGCCTAAACATGTGAAATCTGCTTATATGCACTCACCCTTTTCACTGGGCATGGTTTGGAATTTTCCCATCTTCGTATGGCTTCCCAGAATTCCATATGGCTGTACGGACCCCTGGCGTTCTTATTGTCAGTTTCTATCCAGATTGTCTGAATAAGTGCTTTGAGGTCTAGGCACTTTGGAATGATTGCTGTAGACTAGCACAAAGTCCCTTCCCCTTCCATTTTTATTCTTTATTTTTCAAATTAAGTCTTTCAAATAAATCATGGTTGTACGACATCGAAGCATCAAGGTTGAACACTGATGTCATGCTGTCGATGATGATGATGATGATGAGGTTGACGGACTCCTGGACTATTTGAACCCAAAGACAATTTTTTGTCCGCATTTGTAGGTTAGCTTTTTGGGCCAGTTTATATTTGAACCTTGAAGATCGAACTTTTGCGAATATGCACGCGTCCACTCACTTTGTCAATAGTCTGTCGTTAAACTGAATTGCCATCCCCGTTTTTCGCTTGCTGATCGCGTTAGTATTAATTTAAAAATAAACCGTTTTTGACACGGAGGAAAAATTGATTTCTGAGCGAGATACTATCGACTTAGTGGGAAGATTTATTGCGAAGTTCCACTGTGTTTTTTTGGAGAGGATTCCCGAGTTCCTGAGTGGTTTCTATTCCTTCGAAGTCAGTGCTGATCTGTGACCAATCAACCGGGTTACCCTGGGCCCTTGACGACTGGGATGGTATCTGAAATCGGTGATCAAGTTTAACACCTCCCATCAACAGAGTGCCACTTGGAAGATACTGCACTCCAAGACCAAATTTCTAGTTCCCCAAACACTAACAGCGCAGTGAATGTCTTTTAGGTGAGAATAACTCGTCGGGATAAGTGATCCGGGACACACAAAATGGCTATCATTGTGAAGAATATCGATGTCATGATGACTGGGGTAAACTGCCAAGTGACACTTTGGAAACTCCTGTAGCGTCGTAGGCAGCTTGGGTATTGCAAGTCAACAGTTAAACTGCAGTTGTATGTGGTCGGTCGGGGTAGCATGTGGTGCGCAAGTTGACGTTAAACTGATTGACCGTGAAAATCCATTATTTATTCGTGACGTACCAGTGATCGATACACCAGAGTCACTTGTGATGGGTGGGGGGGGGGAGCTTTAGAATACATGGTCACCAAGATTGGCTTTGTCCCCCGGGTGATTCAAATGTGCCTTACTTGTTATACCAACGGTCTAGGTTGCCGCTGATCAGATCAGAGCATGCCGGTGAAAGGAAGAAGGCCTTCGCTGCGGAGTTGTTTATTAGAAAATGCCAACTGAACACATACAGGCTATTGGACGGGGAAGCAAAAATCTCACATGCATCTTGTTTACAAAAACTGAACATCCATCTTCTCCTTGAACGCGTCTTCCTGAACTTTCCTGGATATTCATTGACTGCTGCTCAAATCCAAGCAAATGTTACAAAGCGACTCCTTAAATTCCGCAACAGATCTCCCTTTTCAAGAGACGCAACTCGAATTCAAAAGAAGAAAACATACTAATCGCATGCCTCCCCCATCAGTGTTATCACCGTTACACCGGTAACCTACTAGTTAACAACTGAATGGCCTGTCAGGGATGGGCAAGGTGACAGTCGGCCAGTCATTCAGGTTATCAGCTAAAAGCCACTTACCAAGTTGAGTACTAAGTACTAATTACTTACTAAGTTGAGTAAATCGATTTGATAGAGACAACAATTGGTATAATTTTATGGTTGACTGAGAACTCCATTTAATTTAACTCATGTTCCTTGAATAGGTCGTTTTTGAACTTGGCGATCTCCAAAAGCTTCGGTGAATGGGTTCGCTTCTATCACTTATGCTGTATCGTCCAATGTGGGCCATCTGTTCCACGGTAAAAAACATAGGACTTCCGTCATACTTATTCGATCAATTAGCTGCTCTTCGTCTCGGCAACACCACAAACACTATAAAACTCGTAATTTGTACTGCATTTTGACAATCTACACTACTTACGGTAAAATCGACATAGGAAAATTGAGTGCATTACTACCGAGTGTGTACACACGAACACCCTTGACCCAGGTCGTCAACCTAACTTGGAGCTAAAACTTGAAAGTGATTCACTCTGAATAGGATTGTTTTCACCCCCACTCATGTTCCATTCCAGGAGGCTTTGTCTTCTGTTTTGCGTTCAGATAAATCAGATCGGATTGGTGTTTTCTGAGTCACGGTTTCTCCCTTAAAACTGTCCGAGTGTCGGAATTTATGAAGCCGCTTAAGCGAGCTGAAAAGGTGAAAAGTCTGTTTATCAGGAAGGTCATATTCCTGAAAGTAACCTCAGAACGCCCGGAATCTACTGCTCCACCAAAATCTCAACAGGAAAGCCGGCAAGCATCCAGGCCAGTCAATCATTCGATCAATTCAGCAAAAGCTGATGAGTATACTTGCACGCTAGATAAGCACGACCAAATGTGATCAGCGTTCAGGCATTTCATACAGCCACAATCGATGTTGATGTATGTTCACTAACGCCTATCAGACAGCCTGGATCAATGTCAAAAAGTGACCTTTAAATAGCGTGGGGCCGTTGTAACTTTTGCTCTCGCACTCGCACACACTCACGCCCTCGCACTCGCTTGTTCGGAATATAGCTGTTGTGTTCCCTTCTGTCAGTTTTTTTCTCCGGCATTAGGCACTGGAGCGGGTTAGCAGCAGATACCACAGGTCGGCGAATCAGCAGATATAATACTGTTTCATTTCAGAAGCATACCTTTATGGCTGAAAGTTGGCAGATTATCAGTAAAGTCTGGTGAAGAATGAGCGGTTTGAGTCAGAGAATGTTGAGTGGTAGAGGTGACTTGGTTGCATGTGGAAAGAGAAAGCATGAGACAGAATGGTCTTGAGAACCGTTTGATCGCGGAGAGCAAAACACCAGTTGTTTGCAGCTGCCTCAGCCAGTCCTGTCAGTCCAGAACGGACAAAAAGGAACCAAATGTGAACCAAAAGCGCCAGTCAAATATCAGTGACACGCAAACAAAACCACTGGAAAACAGTGACAGCCACTGATTTGGTCACTGTTGAGAAGACTAAATAATGAAAAGTCAGCTGTAAAAAACAGACTGTTCCACGGGGTTGTGCATCTGCGGTTCACTTGTCGTCTTCACTGACCGGATATGAAGTCTTAGCCAATCGCTTCCATCCTGTTTGATTCGACGTAAAAGTTGCAGGCAGTAGGGCATCCGCATACATCATGTGAACACAGCGTTGAGTGTTTTCACCATAGTAGAGGGATCGACACGCCACATTCAACGTACACCTGTGAATTGCAATGTGGGGATGTATGAGATCAGGGGTAATACCATCGGGATTCGTTGGGTAGTCGCTATCACCACGTCGTTGAGTCGAACTCATAATTTATTGAAAAATGTGCAACAGTTGTAGAAGACCTGTTCTTAAGGAACAAAACCTAATCCGGTCCCATTAAATTGAAACCTGCTTGGAACACGAAAGTATATACAACACCGCCCCCCACATATGCACACATGCCAAGGGAACCGCGCGCCTCCCGGACACTACCTCTGAAGGAAACAAATTGAGTCACCATTTCATAGCATTTTTTTCTCACAGACTGGTAGATACCAAGCGATCTGAAAAGATGCTATGGGGAAGTACTGTACTGACCAACCGAAAATCAAGCTGGATTTTATCATCGTCCAGAACGGGTAACAGAAAAACCGTCCAGTGTCATTACCATCAATTTTTTTTGAACTTTTGTTAAGTCAGATAAAACACTTTGCGAACAAACGGGTAAAATGTACATGTCCTACTTGAACCCAGATTGCACAGAGTTCGACAAATGCACGCTCATTTTAATATCAATTTGGTTTTGAGGGGAGACTCATCTGGAACCCAACTGAATCCCTCGTTTATGATATTTTCAAGTAACTGAATGTGCTGCACCAAAACACTTGATGTTCTAGCTGACAAGGTATACGAGATATCACGATACACTACCCATAAGATTGCTAAAACGTTTTTTACAATTGCTTATGATGATCATACACGACAAATTTAACTGGATCCCAGTTGAGTCTCCCTTCAAAATCAACTTGCTTTGCAAACGACTGTAGTTCACCAATCTCGTCAACATCTTCCGGCGAGATTCTAATTGCCTTGAAATGATCGCACATTCTTATACAGTCTCGTCTCAAATAATCGAAACGATATTTTCGAAAAAATACACTCATTTGCAAATCAATTTGGTTTTCACGGGAGACTCAATTGAATCTCTCGTTTATGATGTCCTCCAGCTGAATGTGCTGCACACAGGCCACCTCATGATTCAGTTGGCACGATATTCGAGATATCGCATTATATATTCATAAAGGATACTACTCACAAGGTTGCTGAAATCTCTTCGACAGCCCACGACTGGTTACTTCTAATGGGGCTCAGACAGATTTCTTATTTTCGCCACAAATGAGCGAACACACACAGTCACAGCTGTGACTGCGATATGGTTCGTATAGAAAACCAATTGCAACCAAAGGTGACAGTCACTACCAGACAATGAAACAATTACTTTTTTGCGCATTCTACTATCGAAACTGCAGTTATTTCTTTATAGCACCCATAAAAATCCGGATTGGTTTGGATGAAATTTTCCAAGATCATCGGGGAATCCTCGCGGTATTCTTGTCGCCAGCTGCCGGTTGGCAACAAACCACCGTATTCGCAGTAGACGTTTGGGCGTAATCTGCTGGTGGTTGCTGAAAAATCATACATCATCCCATCTATGCCGTTGAAAATTACCACGGGTTTTTCTTTGTGTGCTGTGGTAGACCTACGTATGATTGTTGGATCCACTATCATGGGATGTGTTGTTCGGGGGTCAACATCGAACCATTCGTAGAAGGACCGATTGGGTGTTGTTAGAAATCTATTGAACCCAAGCCATGCGTTGTTACGGTCGGACAGAGTACTTGTAAATTGATGGGCGTTCTTTCCAGTAAGAAATGCCAGGTGCTTCCTCATAGCTCCGTACTGTGTGCACATCTCGCAAGCGCCGCAAAACGAAGACGCAGTGCCCAGTTCCACAATGCATGGACCTGAGGATGTTGGTGAGTAGTTAGGGGGGCATCTGGTGTGTGCGCTCAGAACTGCCTGCAGGAGGAAAACATACAGTGGAATCATCAGACCCTCATTGAAAGCCACATAATCATGACCGGTTGTAACATAGGTGAGCAGATAAAGCGGGACGCCTATAGGCTGTAGAACCTACCCAATCCGAATATCGCTCGTATCCACACCCAGTGGTCTCGAGGCGAGCTAACTGAACGCTGATTGGATGGCCGAACTACCCAGTTTCAGTCGGTTTTCGTTCACTCCGTTTCAAAAGCTATGACATGTCCCTGATGGACTGAAGCAATCGGGCAATAGGGTTCAGAGTATCAGTCCAAACTTTTGAGCCCCATTTAGGCATCCCGGGGTCTCAGCAATGCTGGGAAATTACTGCACCAGACTTTTTTGCCAGAGATATGATTGCTTCAGTGGATAATGAAATTTGGTGAGCTGCAAAAATATATGCGTAGATTAGGGTGGTTTTTGGTTTGAGCACATACGCAACAGAAAGCAACATTTTGACGCAAAAAGCTTCACTCCACATGTCAAGGTTTTGTAACTAACAGCATTGTGTGGCTAATAGGCCCCTGGTGAAGCAGTCGTACGAGTACGCCCACGCGTCTGAACCACGTCCGATTTCATCATGTGCTGAAGCAAAGTAAAAAAGTACATATGCACTTCACGCCCACCTGATGACCAAGGCAATATGTGCAGTCCGTACTCGAGCGCACAGAGGGCCATCTATAACTAATCGTGGCAGCAAGAACAACCGCTGGAGAACCGGTGTGGGCGTGCAGGAGACACACTGGTTGGTCGAGAACAGACCGACCGCCAATTATGGTCACAACTGAGTGGTATAAATAGAATACTGTATTTTCGATGATACACAATTTTTCCACACTGCCTTCTTGTCTTCTGACTGTAGCATCAGGGAAGGTGAAGAGATATAACAATATGTAAATTCCATCTGATCAGAAGGGCGGTCGTAACTCGGAGGTAACGAATAATTGGTCTCATGTATTAGCGGCGAAATGATGACATTGGTGCTTTCGTCCGGAGGGGGTGGTGCAACAGAAGTACCTGCCGAAAGAATATTTCTCTGGGACCAGATGGAGCCCCTCGTTCATGGAACGTTGGAACATCAGGGATATCTGCACCTTCCGATAGAGTTTACTGATTTATTTCGTTTTGTGGTCATTGCATCCAGCACTTCAACACGAAACAAATGCGAACCACCATGGGCATCAAAATCAAATCCCTTGTTTGTATGGTCGGGCATAAATTGCATGAGTTTCTGGAAGGTTAACCAGAAATGAGTGTAAGTAGTATGTCCTCGCAATATCTCAACCTTTTAAACTTTCCAAAGCTTTTGTAGCTTAAAAGGCGCTCTTTACCTACGTGTTAGGTCACGAGAGAGTGTAACGGTGTGCCTAAACGGAATACGAAAAGAATCATGTTCAGAATGTCGATTTGGTAAAGTAAGCATGGATAATTCATCATCATCATCATCGACAGCATGACATCAGTGTTCAACACCGATGCTTCACTGCCGTGCAACTATGACTTATTTGAAAGTCTTATTGTAAAGAAAAGAATAAAGGTGGATGGGGGAGGGACTTAGTGCTAGCTTAACACAATCATTCCGAAGTGCCTACACCTCCAGACATTCACTCAGGCAATCTGGACAGAAACTGACAACAAGAACGCCACTGACATCGGTTGGCAGCCATATCTTGTAGTGTCTCCAACCAGGCACAGTGAGGATCACGCGGTCCCCATCCTGGAAGGCGAGTAGCACCGACAGCACCCAAGCGTTTCGTGATCTCCTTCATACTCCTCTGCCAAGTCAAGGGTTGTCCACCTCTCTGTTTACGCCACTCTGAATGGGGCATGGAAAACAGTCCTCTCCTCGACAAACGAGGGTTCGGCATACACAACCAATGAAGCTTCTGATGCTGGACACATTTTTCAATGGAAGTACCTGTTGCACAACCGAAAACGCGCTTTCTAACTGCCTCGTTACGGATTCGCCGACACCTATTCACACGAGCTATGGTTCTGAGACAACGATCGTCGAACACCTGAAGACGTCTCAGGTCCGCTGCTCGAATAGGCCAAGTCTCACAGCCATAAAACAAAACAGCCCGTACTGTAGCTTGATACACATGTCCCTTCAGATTCAGGGATAAACCATTCTGATGCCATAGGTGTCTCCAGTTAGCAAACGCGGCCCGAGCCTTGCAGATTCGTGCATTCACCTCATCTGTCACACTATAGTCAGAACTAATACAACTTCCAAGATACGTCAAACGTAGTAACAAACGGAGACTTCTCTGGACCGAAGTAAGTCGCTTTTTTCGATTCACTGGAACATGAAGCTGAGTGTGTATCGGAATTCTGTCTAGCTTATTAAGCAATCCTTGGGAAGTTGGTTGGGAGTTGTAGGTTATATCAGTTCTGTCCCCGGTTATATTGCACGAAGGAGGCAGCAACCATAAAGCTATTCGAATGTTATGGACTTGGAAGAAACAGGGCGACAACATCAGCATTCAAATTCACGAGGAGTGACGGGTTTTGACAGTCTTTGATGCTTCGAGTTGGCCGTTGCATGTTGCAACTTCTCAGCTGTATCCATACGACAGTAATTACACCGGATGTCCATAAACACCCAATCAAATTGACCATTATGAGATAAAACAAAGCTCCGTAATACTTGTAGTGGTCTGGCTACACAATGAGTTAATTTACCAGGAGTGTGTGGCAAAGGAAAATAATAATAAAATAAAAAATAATAATACACAACATTAGAAAAACCAGATGGAACTGACTCACATGCATCAACAAAGTTGTCCAGCCGGTTTCAAGTGTCTGTGGCGCTACCTGACTGGGAAGTCCTGACAAGCGGGGCAATCGATCGTCTGTTCAGACGAGAGTGATGTGAATTTGAACAATACCCCTCCGGCGGGCCTCCACATCCATCAATATTTGTTCTCTTTAAAATAGTTCGTCGTTGTCCCCCCAGTCAGCGAATAAACAATAATCTAATCATGGCTGTTCAGGGGTCTTCTTCTGCACAGTTCCCACACACAAAGGATTCTGAATATGGTCTGAAATGTTTTGATACCAGAGTTAGCACATGAGACTCGCGAATGACTGCTGTAGGCGCGAGCAAAAATCAGAAGAGAGAGTCGNAGTAGCCTGCTGCTAACCACGTTTGTATTGCGTGAAATTGTACAAGTGCGCGTTTTTGTATTTTTTCGTGTTCAAACAAAAAAACGATCATGCAATTGACAAAATACGTAGTGTTATAATGGAAGCAAAATAAAGGTACAAAACACCACAAATAAACTTTTTAAAAAGTGATCATGCTTAAAAATGATGTTGTTCGCAGACGCTATCTGAGAGAGTAGGGGGTCACTCCAAGGAGAATTTTTTCGAACTTTCATCACAGGGTGGGGAATATGAAATGGTTAGGGAGTATTTGCAAATGTGTTCTGCGAGAAAAAACTCAACTACACAATCTCGTACCAGGTGAAATGTGAGATGCCTTCTTGGAACAAGAGATACAGTTGAGTCGCTGATTAGCATCGATGCATATTACAAATGAGGAGAACTTGGTGTTCAAGTAGACGAAAACTTCGCCTATCTGGTAAGTCCTAAGATGGGTGGAAACTGTAGTGGGCTATCGAAGTTTACGAGCAGTATGTTCAGTGCAGGAAACCTCAGTAAGTGGTTTAATTTAATTCGCTTTTCAGTAACTTGCTTCGTGTCCGTGTAGACTAGCCTCGGTGTTTAAAATAATTGGCAAGCCGCGTATTAAACGATTCCGGAATAAAGCGTGCTAAACCGTGGTTTGTGTACCTTCCTGAACAACGAGGATACTCTAAAATTCTGCTGCTTATTTCGATCAAAGTAGTAGTATCTGCACGTATATCACATGTTGCTGACTCTCAAAACGAATGAATGATCATTTTTCTTGCATAGAAGATCCCAAAGTCTGAATTTATCAGTGAGACTAATTAACCTCTGATGTAGTGCGGGTAAATGAGATCGAACCGCCACACTACTAATAGAGACTGTCTTTTCGTCGGCAAATCATCAAGCGTTTAATATATCTTGTTAGTTAAGGATGCACCGCATATATGGCTAGCCTATCAACAGATTTGCGGCATGTAATCTTGAGTATGAATTCGGAAAGCCAACCCCACTAATTTGGTAAGAAAACAGCTAAGTGGCCGCAGTTAGGATGATGATTTCATCTTGGTGAAACCATAAACAAGCCCTTCCACCTACTGTTGTGACTTACTGAACGCTAGTGCAACTTTGTATCGGCCCCTTGGCTTCAAGCGCCGACCACTATGGTATATCGTGGTATCATGGCATGGTAGCTTTACACAGCTCTTTATGGAGACAAAGGAAAATTATCACAACCGTATTTATAGGGTAATCTCAGTGTTCCACAAGGTCGTGCTAGAATCTCCGTGATGGGGCGAGAGGCGTCGAGTCAAAGATGCTCGATCCGGATTGGTTGGCATTCTGACCAATCAGAACAGGCCTTCGTTTGGTCCGTGTCCCGCAGGTGACATCCATTCAAGTGAAGTGATGTTCGGTCATTAGGGACGACTGGCCTCCGATCACCTACTTAGTAGACTCGCCACAAAGCAGTAAATTTTGGAAAGTGACCGAGTCGTTGCACTGTTGGTGGATGTCAAGTAAAGGCATAATACTTGATAATATAAAAAGAAATGCAGCGCTTTCTTTAGCATGACGTCTTCACAACGGATGGTTGAGTGGTACAGCGCGGTTTCCACGTCGCATTTAAGGAAATGTAGATTACGCAGCGGACAAAAATACAGAAGGACACCAAGGAGAATATGGAACGACCGGATACGTTGCGTGCTGTCCGACTTCTAGTCTTGGATCCGCGTGTTCCGCCCTGTGAATTCTAGAGACGCTTCAGGATATGGTCAATGACATTCGGATGGTCAGCGAACTATCGCTCACACTCGCACTATTGCACAACTGCATTCGTCATACTGACCCATGTACCTTCAACAAAAGGTTCTTACGGAGGGAAATGTTGGTAGCTCGGATAGCGTAGATAGTCGTTGGTTTGTTCCCTAAGCCGGGCAGTTTAATTTGATTGGTAATTTGATTCTTATTCTTATATCAGCAGTTCTGCTAGAATTCGCCGTGTTCGCTACTGAACAGAAGTTTATCACTGTTGTTCACACGGCCCATTGTCGTCCGTCGATTCGTTCAGGCCACCTGTTATATTTCTCGTTGAGTTATTACTACTCAACTTTGGTTAGTAGATTGTACTTAAAGTTTTGATGAAGCTTGCAACTGAAGATGTGCTCCCACAGATACTTTTAATTCCCCTGATTTATTTTGTACCATCTGTTTTGCACGGTGGAAAACAACAAAAATAATTCCATGGATTCCTCGAATTCATCGCTTCTGTATCGTTCCATCAAGTGATATCACGATTCTAGTTTACCACGTGTTTCTGTTTAAGCCTAACAAACTGGAATACGATACTTTTTTTTTACAGCAGTCAGTCAGCTGAATCTTCGATACTCTCTTGCAAGTGGCCGAGAGTATTCAATGCGTTACAGGGTTTCATTTAATAGATACCTGAGCGTCACACAAAAGTGTACGTTCAACTTGGAGGAAGACATTTACAGGTGAGATGGCTGGGTCTAGTTGAACACCGAAACTGAAGTAAATTTTGGCAGAATTCACACATTCATTCTAGCTAGTTCGATTGGACCACTTAAGTGTTTAAAGATTTTGTGTGACAAAAATCTAGAAAAGGATATTCTTGAGGAATATGGAAGATAATCGGTGTAGAATACCCCGACAAATGTTGAGTGACGCGCAAAATCACAAGACAGAAATTGTGGATTCTTGAAATTTAGCAATGAATGAAATGAAAGATGGTCGATCAAATTGGTTCGACAAGTCAAGGGTTAAAAGTGCTCATGATGGATTACAAATGCTTATCGAGTCTATGAGATAGAGGCAGTAAACAGCAGGCTCAGACAAGGGAAGAGTTTGGCCGGCGGAATAGAAGTATCAACTTTATTCGAAGTGCGCCGATCGGGGACGCGTCCAAAATATCACCACCAATATCGTCTCCACCAAATAAACTTACAGCGTACCGCCTTTGTTGAATAAAATAGAGTGTACGAACGCCTCATTCACAAAGTCACGGACTCATACACGGGATCGACCTTTTTACCCAAGCTCGCCCGGTCAGATTTGTTAGCCGGTTTAGTGGAAAAAATCTCGGAGAAGATTCATTGGTTGGATGAAAAATTGAAGTGCAAAAAAGTGCAACGACAACCTCCAGCTCAAAATAGGACTGATTAACTGAAAACTGAGATACAATAGGCGTGAGCACTTTCCAAGGTGAAGTGCCAAACAAGCTGAAAACCAGATGAACGTCTGGGTGCTTTCAGAACTGGTAGTGGTGAAAGGAAGAAGGCCCTCGCTGCGGAGTTATTTATCAGAAAACACCAACTGAACAGTTACAGACTATTGGACAGGGAAGCAAAAAACTCATATGCATCTTGTTTACAAAACTGAATATCCATATTCCCCTTCAACGCGTCTTCGAGTGCTTTTTTGGATATTCGTTGAGTGTTGCTCAAGTGTAAGCAAATGCGACTCCACGAATTCCGTAATAGATCTCACTTTTCAAGAGAGGCGAAGCGAATTTACGGGAAAACATACTGCTCGCATACCCCCATCAGTAGCATCCACCGTTACACCAGTATCCAATTCTGTGGGTGAACTGCAACTTTTGAATGTTTTATGACCAACGATGTACAGGGCTTCATTTATGAGCAACCTAAAAGGGGAGGAATTTATCTAAACCCATTCAAAACACAGGTGTGTAAACAGGGTGATGTTGACAGATGTGAACTATCATGTTTACATAAAAATTCATCTTGCTTGCATACTTTTCCTATGAAACCCAGCAAATGAAGCACAGATACGAAATGTGTGAACATCTGTTACCAAGACGACCGATGTCTAACGGTATCAACCAAAATAAACAGTATCGAAATTATTAGGTATCCGGAATGGGGTTGACCTGAAAACCAATTTCAAGATAAATATAGGAGTGACCTAGCAAGAAACAAAGTAGATATAGAAAGGATCGAACCACTTAGGTTGAGCACAGGACAGACTAAGCTCGAGCGTTTTGTATTTGTTTGCAACTCATTTGAGTACACTCAATTTCAAGGTTCAGACGAGTCTCAACGGTCAAAGGTCAAATACAAGGTTGGGCTGTTAACGTGAACCGAGGTTGCGTAATCGGTCCTACTGCGGCAGGACAAAGATGGTCACACACTCACAGAGTTATGTGAGCGATCGATGGATTTATGGCTGGGAGGCGTTTCGCTTTCGATAGAAAAGTTTTCGTCCCACCGAGGTAGACCGAATTTCACGGTGGACAGTGGTCCCTTGCGAATGACTGAGCTAAGTAGTGACAAATGTTAGTCACAAGTAAATTTCACTCTTCGACAGCCACCTTATGAGTAGTGCATTACATATGTATCGCGATATCTTGACAATCGTAGCGACTGAAACATGAGGCGGCACATTCAGTTGCCTTGAAACAGCATAAACGAGGGATTCAGCGGAGTTTAAAGCGAGTCTCTCGGAAAACCAAATTAGTTTGCAAATGAGTGCATTTCGCTAAATTTCACTCTGTTTTTTCTTTGTGCTATAAAAGCGGACAAGTCCTAAGTCCTCTAGTCTGTTCACACTAGGATGCCTGACAAATTCCACCGTCTTGGTTACTAGTCCTTTCGGCGGTGTGGATTTTGTCACCATCTGGAAGTAAATTGTCTCTGCCACCTGATATTCGTCCGCTTCTCCTGCTAGTCCGGTTATGCGTCACTCGTGTTCACCGATTCTTTTGTAAATATTCCTGGCTGTTTGACTTATGTAAACCTTTGTGCCGTCGTTACACTTTATTCTACGTATATACTTCCCGGGCTTTCCAACTTGGAGGCGACTCGTCAATTGTACCATTACTGAGAGTAGGTTTTTTCCTTCTGAAATGCTACTCGTCTGATTCAGCACCTTACTGATGATTTCAGACGTTCCTGGTTGGTGTTGTTGTTTCGACCCATTCGTTGCTGGATCTCGCTGTTGGGGCCAATATTTGTCACATTTGCGGCCTGCCAGACCCACTGGATGTCCGCTTTCTCGAAGTCTGTTTTTTGACCTTTACTTTATGTTGCTGTTCGTCTGAGATTCTCTGTGTGCACCGTTCTTGCTCCACCAAAGTTTGGTAGAACAGTACGAATGAGCACTGCCTTCGGTAGTACTAGTAAGCAGTATCTTTATTTTCCATAACTCCTGCATGTCGCTCATTCCGCGAAGGGCGATTTACTCAACGTGTACTCTGGCTCCATTCCTGACCTTATTTGAGCATTCGTAATAATGGTATAAACCGCTGACTATATTGGGCTTTATCACAGCAAACGTGTCATCTATATGAATTCAAGAAACCCTGATAGACAGTCGGATCGCGTTAAAGCTTCTTTCGTGTACATAACAGTAAAAATCGGGTATATAGTAAGTTCCACTTATACACCATATACTTGAGGGTAAATAACTAGACCGAAGACAAATTGACCAAGGTTTGAGCACAGTTGGATATCTTGAGCTGTCGCAACTGAGGATAACTGCCCAAGTCCTTGCGTGAGGAGAAAAATCTTTCATCGCGGAATTTTCAATTGGCAACACCAACTAAACAGTCACAAATATTGGACAGAAACGCAGACGTCCCACATGCACTTAGTTTTTGAAAACTGACTATTCTAACGCTTCTACATAAACTTTCGTGGATATGCGTAGACTATCACGCAACTGTAAATGAGCGCTACATAACAGTTCCACAAGTTCCGTAGCAAAACCTACCTTCCATTAGGTGCGGGAAAGAGTTGCGAGGAAAGAACATACTACTCGCAATCCTCATCAGTAGTATCCACCGTTACACTTGTATTGTTGTTGATACCGGCAACAACCCTCTTGATACATCTAGAATGTTCGTATAGATAGAGTTGACATCACAAATTACAAAAAATTTGTCTAGCTGCATCCGGGATCCAGCCATCTTTTTTTAGCAAAATCAAGGAATATTGGTAGAACTGGTAATAACATCATGCAAAACCGAAGGGATAGCCTCCTCAGTATCAGCAGACATCAAAAAGCATTTGGAAGCGATCGGGGAAAGGTGGAAATACAAAGCACGTGACAATGCGGTGGATTTCAAACAACTTTCTGGGAGTAGAAATGCATACCGGGCTGAAAGTCGTTGAAACCTGCGGTTCTTTCGATCAGAAAACACCATATGAATGTATCAAACAAAAAAGGATGACACGGGGATCGGTCGGACATGAGACCATAGGAACTAAAGTAATTCGGGCATGATACGAATGAGCTGGATATTCCCCCAGACAGTTCACAATAACAGCAGTGGCAATGAACCGGCAAAGTCTTTTGGGGATTTTCTCACCAAAACCTGGAGACGTATTGCCCGTCAGACGATTCGCACGGGGAATATCTTTCCTTGTGATCAGCTCTAATAAAAACTCCAGTCACATTGTAGAACTCCATGACTTGGCCGGGTACACAAAGAACATCTGTATGCAGTACTCTTTGGCGTCCGAATTTAGGACACAGTTAAGTTGTAAAATATCTCCCGACACCTCTAATGTCATGAATGGCGGCCTAGCTGCTGAATCTGATTTCGGTTGGCCGGCACACAACGAGTTTTCTCGCCACGGTATTGAGAGATAGATATCCATTCATGTGAAAATGTCTTGGACGCGTGAAGGTCTAGAACCGATAGAACCTGCTGCGATGTCACGATGCCAGATTGCAACCCTCGAGCAAATGCCAGTAGGTCAGCACTAGTAAGCAGACTATCGGAGTTGGTTTCGAAGAATAGGACGGTGCGATTCACGACTGGATTTATGAAGGTGGTTTAAACTTCAGAGACAGATGGACGTGAAGCTCTCCGACCGATGGTTTGGTCAAAGTCACCAGATGTCGATTCGTCCGAATGTAATTGCCACATGAGCACATGTAACCTAGTTTTGGTAATGAAAGTCAATCGGCCAAGAAAATATTATCCTAGCCTCACAAATAGACAGGTCTTTGTGGCACAAGAAGGATATAACTTGCCAGTCAGTCGCAAGAGTAACTGTGACTCTTGTTGGGACCAGCCGGCACTGGAGTTCTTTACTCGGCGAAGCTTATCTGTATTACGATGTCCAGGGTGCGCTTGTCAGGCTAATCTTCGTCCGAAACCAATGAGAACAATCAGTATAAGCCAAATGGGTACCCCGTGTTCGGCCAACACTTCATGGACGTGAACTGGGCGGTTGGCCACCAAGTCAGCCTTAGGCTTGCAGCGCTAGCTACAGTCCTCACACGTTAGCTCCAAGTATCTCTGTTGTATATCTTTTGGTATTTGTGTAGGTGTTATTCACTGACAAAAGTAACCTAAATGTCGAGCCCAAACAGTTCGTTTAGCCCGACACCCAGTTACTGAACTCTTAGCTCACTCAGGCTGACATCCGGGTTATCAGTTGGCAACAGCAAGACTTGATTCAGCGCGCCGACTAGTCCTGTTTGTCGTCTATTTTTGAATGTCTGCAGGAACACAAAGAGAAAAGACGATTCCAGGTGAAGACACATTATCTCTAGTTTGTCAGTCAAAAGAAATGATACTTGATTCGTTCAGTTGTAGCACCGTTTCGGTGCCTAGCGGCCGTGCCACCCGAAGGAAGCATGAGGGCTGGGATATTACCAGTTTGCCCAAGCCTAGACAGGGGAAGTCGAGAGGCGGAGGTCGCGTTCGAACCACAGGCCTTCCGGTCAGCAAACTCGCGCTCTGACCACTTGGGCAATCTCACCTCGTCCTCGCCACTTTTCGGGTTCAAAATGTTATTTCTGCTCAAAACGTCTATCGCGAATACATCTTTGTTGTTGATGCTTTTAAATATGCGATGAGCAGCGCTTATATTTCTTGGATCCTACACTGAGGAATGAGGTTACTTTTAAAAGTGGTAGGATTTGGAATCTGTGATTTTTGCACTCAGTTCATAGATGTATGTTGGTTACAATGCAAAACTAAGCGACTACAGAGAGATCCCGACGACAGAACGTTACGACGGTGGATAGTACTGATGAGGCATGTGAGTAGTGTGTTTTCTCGTAAATCCGCTTCGCGTTTCTTGAAAAGTGAGATCTATTACGGAATTCGTGGAGTCGCATTTGCTTGCACTTGAGCAACAGTCAATGAATATCTAAGAAAGTTCTGAAAGACGCGTTGAAGGGGAATATGGATATTCAGTTTTGTAAACAAGATGCATATGAGAGTTTTGCTCCTCTGTCCAACAGTCTGTAGCTGTTCATTTGGTGTTTCCCTAGTGGAAAACTCCGCAGCGAAGGCCTTCCTTCCTTCCCAAATATGCCGGTAAGGTTACGAACAAATCAGGCGTACACCCTCTGTGAGATTCGAGATCTTGAAAATCTTGTTTGTTGTGATCATTCTTATAGGAACTACTGCTAGAGCAACTGACTCCCCCCCTTCCT
>NW_008751793.1:1115835-1120241 GCF_000715545.1 Opisthorchis viverrini
GCAAATGCGACTACAGAGAGATCCCGACGACAGAACGTTACAACGGTGGATAGTACTGATGAGGCATGTGAGTAGTGTGTTCTCTCGTAAATCCGCTTCGCGTTTCTTGAAAAGTGAGATCTATTACGGAATTCGTGGAGTCGCATTTGCTTGCACTTGAGCAACAGTCAATGAATATCTAAGAAAGTTCTGAAAGACGCGTTGAAGGGGAATATGGATATTCAGTTTTGTAAACAAGATGCATATGAGAGTTTTGCTCCTCTGTCCAACAGTCTGTGGCTGTTCATTTGGTGTTTCCCTAGTGGAAAACTCCGCAGCGAAGGCCTTCCTTCCTTCCCAAATATGCCAGTTACGAACAAATCAGGCGTACACCCTCTGTGAGATTCGAGATCTTGAAAATCTTGTTTGTTGTGATCATTCTTATAGGAACTACTGCTAGAACAACTGATTTCCCCCCTTCCTGTCTGTTTCGCAGAATACCCAACTGCGGAGTCTCGTCAAGTAGGGATGACTAATCGTCAGAATGGTACCCGTCACTTACCACAAGGGCCGTTCTTCTTGCCTTCTGAGCTCAAAAATGTCTTGGATGACCGAACAATTCAGGATTACACTAGAAAGAATCCGCATTCCATCGAACTAACCCACCAATATTACTCAAGATCGACGTTTTAATGGGACGAAGGGGATTAGATTTGAGAATAACAAAGGCGTCAGCTTTCGAGAGATACATTCGTTCGCAAATCTATTTGGTTTTCACGAGAGACTCAAATCAAATTGATTTGCAAATAAGTGTATTTCTCGGAAACGGTCCAATTTGGGTTTAAGTAGAACATAAGGTTGATGGAGACTCGGGGAATGCGCCTACCTGATGAGCCCCAAGAAGGGCAAAACCAGTCGAAGAGTTTTCAGCAACCTTGAGAGTAGTTTTCTTTTGAAAAGGTGTCAGTTGTTTGGCGATGGAGTCAGTTCACCAAAAAGGACGAGTGAAAGCACAATGAGAAGTGTATATGTGGAGGCCAGAAGCGTTCAAACCGTTTATTCGGTCCGCTGTAGGTTGGAACAGCATTCGAAACAACAATATCAGGAAACAGGAAACTCAGAAGGCGGGATTTATTGTACTTGCAAGAGCCATTGTGAACAGATACAACAAAATGGAAGAAAAATTGCACTTTTTCATCTGTGTTTCTGAAAACAAGAGAGACTGTGTGTAAAAGGGATGTAGAGGTTCTGAGAAAAAAGATATGGATATGTCACATGGAGTCTGTGAGTTTCTTTGAATGCCCAAAGAAGTTTGATATACAAGTGAGAAAAAGCAATGAGGCGGACTTAGTTGGCCAAACACTCGTGGACTAAATTGGGAAAGTGGAAAATGGAACAAGAATCTCTTCAGCAAATGACTTTGCTAGAATAAACAGGCCTCTATGCACTGTCGGAAACAGTTTCAGAAAATGTGAGATGGAAATTTTCTGTCTCTTAATTTCTAATAAGGCTTGTTACTTGTTACACAGTGAAATGAATGAAACGGCTGAAACAGAGAAACTGGTGTTTGAAAGCCTTCTGACCTTCACATAATCAATCAATGACAGTAACACTGGAACGCGTGACTGCTGGACAACCTCTAAAGTCAAGTGTTCATCCATCTGCTGCTTAGAGGGATTGCAGCTACTCCGCACAAGGTAGGCTGCTATGGTTCATGTTTTATCTGCCGACTGTCCGGATATGGGATCTTGGCAAATCGCTTCCAGTCCGCCGCCTTCATCACGAACACTGAGGGTAGGAGGGAATCCGCGTGCAACGTATGGACACAGCGTAGATTATACTGCCCAAAGTAGAAGGATCTGCATTGCATATTCACCGTACACCTGTTTTGTTGAACACAGGAAATGAAAAATAAGAGATAAAGAACACCAGATTTAGAGATGTGTGTAATCTGGACCCACAAAGCAAGCTCATGGAAGTTTCGAAATATAACGAGACAATCTCACATCCAACTGAAGTAAAGTACCATCAAAGCTAAAAAATATAGTTATTCGGTTGATAAGGAAACTCATCGCCACCGAACTATCAGATGCTTACTTGTGTGCACATTCTATCATCGAATTTGTCGGTATCTCTTGGTAGCATCCTAGAAACTTCGTTGAAGGAAGGATAAAGTTATCTTTTAGCTGCACAGGAAAGTCCGAGCGATATAGTTGCTGCCGATTTTCAATGGGCAGCTGACCACCGTATTCACAATAGACGCTCAAGGGCACCAACTTGCACAGAACTGAACAACCGAACATCGTTTTTGTCAGACATCTGGAGACAACTACGGGCTCCGTACCCGATGGATCATTGAGATCCCATAGAATTTCCTCCCCCTTTGTTGTGTATTGTGGTGTTCGCGGGTCAACATCGTGCCATCCGACAGAGGAGCGATTCATTGTTGTTAGAAACCAGTTGAATCCGAGCCAGAGATTGGTGCAGTTAGGCAGGTGAGGCATCACTCGACGGGTATTTCGACCAATGAGAAATGTCAAATGACCACGTGCAGCGCCATACCGTTTGCACATCTCACAGGCACTGCAAAATGATCCTGACTGTTCCACCTTTACAACACACAAGTCCGAATCTATTTGCAAATACGGTGGGGGACAAGTTGAACCAGTGCTCAAGACTGCTTGTAGAACAAAAACTGTTAACGGGGACAGAAGCATGCTTCTGGAAAATAGGACGAAACTCACTCAGTTCAGCTGCATAGAAAGACACAAAACTCAGACCCCATAGGTCGCTGAACTCATCCAATCCGAGTAGTCGCACACACAAGAGCAACCGTCAGCTTCGATATTAGATGAGTGTATGCCGATTGGCTGGTTAAACTATGATGTGATTGTTCCAACCAATTGCCCTTCAAGTTACCCGACAATCAATCAGTCGTGTGTAGTTAAACCCTACTGGGATTGCCTCGACAGTTTTGTATGTACGGATTCCAATAAGGCTGAGATGGTATAGTGTGAGAAGCGCGGCTGGAATTCGAGATATGGAAATCCGTGTGGCGGTATAAAAATTTTGGTCCAGAACCTTCAAGTGTTTTATAATGTCGCACTTTCTCTATTTAGCTTGCAGAAGCCTGACTGGAATCGAGCTATACAATATTCCTCCTCTGTAACACCTTCGAGAACGTCACCTAAGTCAGATGGTATTGGGAAAGCGGTCGCACCTCAGTTGATCAATGTACCACGCTTGGCCGATATCGTACAGACCAGTGCACTCATAAAGGAGTGGAAGGAATCACGGGGATCGTGGTTACATGCCGGAAATTTGGGAATAAATTTTGTAGTTATGAAAAGACCATCGCAGCATCTCTGAGGCCCAAGAAGCCCGGGGAAAATAAATTTTCTCTCAGGAGGAAAACCGAATGCTTCTTAAGACAACGCTGGTCTTCATTATTCCATAGATATTTTGCAGTTGGTCCATCAATCTCTATCTATCTATCTATCTATCTATCTATCTATCTATCTATCTATCTATCTATCTATCTATCTATCTATCTATCTATCTATCTATCTATCTATCTATCTATCTATCTATCTATCTATCTATCTATCTATCTATCTATCTATCTATCTATCTATCTATCTATCTATCTATCTATCTATCTATCTATCTATCTATCTATCTATCTATCTATCTATCTATCTATCTATCTATCTATCTATCTATCTATCTATCTATCTATCTATCTATCTATCTATCTATCTATCTATCTATCTATCTATCTATCTATCTATCTATCTATCTATCTATCTATCTATCTATCTATCTATCTATCTATCTATCTATCTATCTATCTATCTATCTATCTATCTATCTATCTATCTATCTATCTATCTATCTATCTATCTATCTATCTATCTATCTATCTATCTATCTATCTATCTATCTATCTATCTATCTATCTATCTATCTATCTATCTATCTATCTATCTATCTATCTATCTATCTATCTATCTATCTATCTATCTATCTATCTATCTATCTATCTATCTATCTATCTATCTATCTATCTATCTATCTATCTATCTATCTATCTATCTATCTATCTATCTATCTATCTATCTATCTATCTATCTATCTATCTATCTATCTATCTATCTATCTATCTATCTATCTATCTATCTATCTATCTATCTATCTATCTATCTATCTATCTATCTATCTATCTATCTATCTATCTATCTATCTATCTATCTATCTATCTATCTATCTATCTATCTATCTATCTATCTATCTATCTATCTATCTATCTATCTATCTACTTCAACTCAAGCCCTTGGCTATAGGGTACTCTATCATAACATTTTTTGTCGGATTGTTGTACCTGTATTTAAAACACACGAGAAACAGAGGAACGCTTTGTCATTTGC
>NW_008751793.1:1120251-1137018 GCF_000715545.1 Opisthorchis viverrini
GCGGATCCGTTAGAGCACAGGGCACCCGATTTGTGCTGCGTTGGATCTTCGTCACAGACCATTCTCAGGTGCCCGCTGAACATCACATCACCGTCCAGATTCTATGAACCGTACGCAACCGGTGCGTGTTCCGGTTTGACTTAATTACAAAACCGCCAAATTTGGCCTAATGTGCGAATCACAACGATTATATTCAGCACACTGATTGCAACAAATACACAAGATAAGCAACGCTGTGGATCTGTCCTCAAGGAAAACCGTCTCCTTCGACGATAACAACACTTTGTCTAACGGTTTCATTCAGACTCGAGGACAAATTTCACTCAGCTGGATTTATTCATAATAAGAGCTTATGCCTTGATTCACCGCATTACGCGTACGCAACGCTCACTCCTATCTACATATCCGTAGTTTTGGGATTTTTGTAAGCTGTCTATTTGTGGCTAAGCTTATAACTGCTTATCACTGTAACAGTTTTGAAGGAGCGAATTTTCGGATAATTAGGTACGCAAGAGTATTTTTGTTTGGTGCAGCACATTGAAGGACGTACTCCTACATCTCTTTCCCGCTTATAGTAGACACTGACTTTGGAATGTGGCTTCCGCTTTTTCAACAAACGAACTAGGTATTTCAGTTCGCCCCCTTTCTAGTCTACCGAATCAACTCCTACTGAAAACCTTAATTACAACATCCAATTTTATCTCCATACCCTCGTTACAAAACCCTCTTGCTTGAGCTGAAATTGAGGTTGCCTTGAGAGATCGACCTATTCGAAAGTAGCCGGACACTTTTTAACTGCTTACGACTTTGATCAGTACTTTTTCTGTTTAGGCGTGTGCGGCCGTGTATCCTCACTTCAAGTATGACTAAGAAGGTCATCGAAAGTTGTCTTTAGCTCTTTGGTATCCAGACTGCTGTTTTTCCAGTATACTTCATGATATCTTCCCGTTGTTTGACAATAAGTCTCCGATGCACTATTGTGATTATATCACTCCATGTCAATATTGGTGCTGTATGTGATTTTGTAAGTTGGCTGATTCCACATAAGCTGGCAATTACTGGCGCCCACAGCTTTAATTTTTCAAGCAGCTTAAAGCTTGAGCAATGACGGTAATATTTTTTGGAAATTTATGTGGGCCACAATCCTGTATACACCCTGCTTGATATTCCTGGGAGTGTATGGGTTTGGAGCATTGTGAAGTTGCTTCAAGTGTGGGATGACCAGCGAATCGCTGTAATCTAATTCATTGCTAAATTAATTTCATGTATTAATTAGAAATTTGATATTCATTCTCCCAGTGTGCATGCTTGAAAGTATAAATTACGCCTAGTTATGTTGCCTGGTAGATGTGAACCATCAGAGGTTTGTGAGACTGTATTCTGTCCGAAAGTCTTGGATTATGTCCAGTCTGCTCTTATGAACCCTGAGAGGAATCCCCCAGATGTTTTCCATTTTCATTCACACGAGTTGATGTAGTGACATCACCATACTGCACCGCAGTTTTCATCAACCAGCATTCCTCGACTTTTCCGATCGAAAACTGGGCTATAGCTGGTATTGTCTCGAAGGTTGAGCTGAATTGCCTCATTTCTGACGACCGACCAAATCCGGAAATCAGGCAAGATTTGCGCTTCCTGGCGCATAACGAACGAAAAGTTGAAAGTGGGCCGCAACAAATGACTCGTAATCACTGGGGTCGAACCAAAATAGGATTGTTCTAGGGGGCGAATCTCGTAAATTGCGTTCTCAAATCTCCGCGTTCTGCCTCAGCAGTTGAAGCATGCGATCGATAGGCACAAATGAATTGGTTGACCGGATTTTCAGACTACGCCATGTTAGAAGAAATCAGCTGAAACGACATCGAAATAAGGATTGCGCTCTATCGATCACAGGCATATCTCTAGCAACAACATTGTATTACTAATGTAATATTGATACTACTGGTGGGGAGAAACGCGGGTAGTATGTGTGGTTTGTAGATTCTCGCTTTGCGTCTTCTGAAAAGGGAAGATTTGCTTCACAGAAGGTCTTCTTCCTTTCGCTCGTAGAAATAAAACATTTACATTACATGGCACTACAATAACACGTATATTTCGCTTAGGATGTTCGAACTTCAGCTTCACTCTGGAAACGTGGTTGTTTGTCATTATCACAAGGAATGATATTTTCTTCCGAAGACCGCATTTGCACTTTATATTAGCTCACTTCTCATCACGTAAACACAACGCAAAATTATCACAAAGCCAAACAACTCTATTGACTGACTGGTTCCATGCTTGTCCCTTTAACTAGCTTCATCCGGACATACTATTCTCCATTTACCAGTGCTCAAACGTGGTGAGTCCCAAACATCAAATCTTGTCCCAACTGACACGAAAACATATGGTTCTTCGGGTGTTTCCTGCTCAGGTACAGAACAGCTAAGATGGCCCAAGCAGTGCGTGGCGTGTTTGAAGTCCACCTCACGATAACCTCTCACGTTTGACGCCTGAGTATGACGCCTGAGCAAAATGCAGTTAGGACTCTTAGACTAACAGGTTTACAATCAGAAGTAATTTTGGTCAAGACCCTCATTCCCTAAATTATCCACCCGAACAAAATGACGGGATTCGTCGCAGGTACACAAAAGTTCAAGGTCCCGATCACGTACGCATGCACCACAATCGAACCAAAGGAGGTCTTTGCGAGAAAAGTGTGCGATTGAATTCCCTATACCGCGGTTGTCCCTCATCCCGACTTTCTGCATATCACACCCGATTTCACTGTCTCTTTTTGATTGATTTATGGTCATTAAATGCGTGTCAATACTTTAGGGGGTTGTAGAAAACATGATTTTTAATTTTGGATGACGTTTCTTCGAAAATTTTAAACAGCCAATTTGTGGTGGACAGAGCAGTCATGGTCACAAGTCTATCCAAATAATGTTGTTTTCAAAGCTTAATTATTGGTATGAACATTTGGACCTAGGGTAACCGTCTAAAACCAGCGTGGATGAACGTCCGAAACATAGTCAAAAGCGTGTAAAATGTGTCGTGTACAATGTGTATTCGGCGTCACAAATTTTGTGATAGGCTTTTGCATGCGCCTGTTGGAAGAATAATTCGGCGGCTGCTGAACGATGTTGAACTGTTGGGTACAGCCTTCCCGCCTATCAAAGATACTGGACTAGTAGACCGTCCGTTCGGATCACTAGTCGAGTGCGTGGTATCGTCTCAGCCATAACAGAAACAATCTACATGTTGTTAGGCTGTATCTCTGTCGAATTTGGCAAAACGATCATCGTTTCATGCACTGGGCACATCAGTGTATATTTATAACAAACCCGTGTATTTCCTCAATTTTTCAAGTCGCCGAAAAACATCCGCTTCACCTTTGATTAAGTTGATCGGAGGCTGTGCATTTCCAGACGTTTCCGATTACACTGAACTAGTCAAGGTTTTGCCACGAACGGCTAAGTGATCGTAAGGTTAGAACCGCACGTTTCAGAACAAAATGTTCCAGATCACAGCTGTTCAACAGCTATGGTCCCCGGAGTGTTTCTGCATGGTAGTACCAGTGCACGTTAAGTCAGGCAGGCAAATAAATCTCGCCAGGACCATCCGATAGGGACACGCCTTACAATGTATGCGGCACACGTTAGAGTTTGGCCACGGCCGGTGACGACAAACAATACAGAAAAGTTTTAACTTGCTACTAGCGTGGATGATTCCATCTGAGAATGATGACATATCAATGATTGATGGACTCTCAATGGGATTCTTTACATAAATGCAGCAGAACAGAAGAAGCTCGCATGAAGTTGAGATATTCATATCGATGCACGAAATGCACCCAGCAGCTCAAAGTAATTAAAATGGGTTGACTAATCTTCGACACTCATCCATCAGGTCCGCACTGTTTGGGTCTCATCAAACATACGGTGTGCACGAGTTCGCTTCAACTTTTTGTTCTACTCGGTCTCACGTCGGACGGCAAAATTTATGCAATAACTTCCATTTTTGGCGGCAGACTCAACTTTGGTAAGCTTAATCTCCCGTTCCTGTCGCCCTGAAATGGGGCGGCTAATGATCAAATAGACTCAATTTTCAAGTTATAGTGATACGTTGTTGTCTAAATGTGCCGAAGTACCGACGAAGTTAACGGAAACTCTGTGGAATCCGGTGAGCTATCCTGCTGAGGCGGGTACGGTCTACAGGTTTCTTTTTACCTATGTTCTACCCCAAACCGGACTCATCAATGCTCGATAATACACTTAGTTACACGCTCATCTGTTTTAAAAAATCAAAGGCGAGTAGAACCCCTGTCACATGATGATCCTATATAAACAAATATGCTGCGTTCGATGAGCGGCCAGTGGGTTTTCAGCAACCATACGCGAACTGGATTACATTTTCATGGTGCATTGAAACCGAACACAGGAGAATGAGCGTCGTTTCTATTAACTATCATGACGATCATGGATAAGGTTCTTAAATTTTCCCAGCCCGTTCGATAAAATCTTCAGCGCTTGAAACACAACTGATATACAGTTGCAGGCTTGATCAACTCCAGCTGACCAAGCACAGCTTTATGTTGAAAAATATTTCAACTAACCTCACACAATTTATGCACGAGTTTAGGCACAGAAAACCTTTGTGTCACGTAGTACATGTGCCCAAATAACCAGATAGAGTAGGAGGATTTGATAATTTTTAACTAAGATTTCATCTTCATATGAAATCATCAGAACTCCCAGGGGTAAGAAATTGAGGACGTCCATTTTGTGAAGGGTTTGGCAGTTATTCTCCTAGTCACGTGGCTCAGCGGCGGCATGATGAAATTCGGTTAATGATAGGATTCCATAGCCATAATACTGCTTTTGGGGAATGGGAAATCCAGTTGCAGCCCAAATGCCTGACCTGTGAATTCGCTCAACCACGGCTGTCATTGTATTCTCAATCCAGATTGTCGAATTCGCGCTCATTCTTGGTCTGAGTGTTCAAGTTTCTATTAAGTATTCAATCGTCGTAACAGGTCAGCTTCCTGTTGGATTGGGTCGATCGGAGGCTAGTCATTTCCAGGCGTGTTTGGCATCAGTGGCCTAGACAATGATCTTCCGGGACTGAAATTTTGTAAGGTAAGGACCGCACGTGTCAGACCAAGATGTTCCAGAAGAGTTCGATATCATCATCGTTGCCTGCATCGGGATTTTCCAGCATAGGAAATTTAGCAGGCAACCTAATCAAGCCAGCCGATGAGAACTCATCTCACGGTGTGCGGTGCATAGCGTATTACGAACGCTTTAAAATCGGCTGAAAAATGTTCAAAACTCAGACCCCTGACATCCTGAGTCCCCTTGAAATCCCAAAACGAGTCAAGTCTTCTGCGTCCAAAAATGAGCAGTTCTTCGAGTTTACGTATGGTCTGGCTATCGGGTTAATTGGGTGGACTGATCCATGTTTGGTTGGGTATTCGATTTAATTTAAAAACCTGCTGTAATCTGTGTTCGGATTAAGCACAATCCACCGATCATGTATACATTCATCAAAGTGAACTCTGTTCCAAATGCAACATGACAGTTTTTGCTTCCCGTTCAAATCAGCCTTGTCAACTTGGATCATTTCGATTTTGTCGCTGGAAACGTGCGTTTGAAATATAGGTGAATTTATTTGGCGTATAAAATGCTGATTACAACAGCGACTTTTGTGACTGATGTGGGTGAACGAAATGAGAACACAATGACTGAATGGGAACATTACCTAGAAAGACTAGAAATCTTTAGCAATTTTTTGTCGCGTCTATTCTAATAAGCAACTGGAACCCCTTCAAGGAATCAGCGTTTACGTCAAGGTAACGTTACTATTCATCCGTCAGTCAAATAGGTTAAGATCAGCGATGTCAAACTAAACAGAGTAGAACAGGTGAGGAAATGGCCAACTGCTATGCAGGGCAGGACAAATCCGATTAAGCGCAACATTCACAATTGTCGTTTTATTGATTTTCGTTCGCGGTCTTGACGAATCTCCAGCAGCCTTCCTGAGATTAGACATGATCTTCGCGAATTCAGGTAGGTTCAGGTCAACGGCCAACTGATCGTCAACTAACTAGAATGACGAAATTTACAGTACGTCTCATCGAATTCCTCTAAAGTGAATTTTATTGCAAGCTGTTGAAAACATTGTCCATTTATCCGTCACACCTTATTTGCCTCAAACAAATGACTCATTTCCATCGGGACTGTGATCACACAATTTATCGAAGCGTGTTCAAGGTAAATTCAGGATAACTACAACCCTCAGGGAGCGCAGCGCTAACCGGCATGTTCCCCCGAGTGATTGGTGGGTGTTAATACAGTTTTTCTACAGTTCAGTTATGTTCAAATCGCTTCAATCAGTTCCATACGAGTAACTAGAAGAGATGCAACAAAACGTTTTTCACCAACATGAGTACTTTGATTTGGAGAGCATAAACACTATATCTCAGCCCGTAACAGATGTTACCTATTCGGAGGGCAGCAAATCCGTTGGTACGACGTAGTGCTACTTCCCTCCAGGAAAACGAAATTGCTATGTAGGCTATTGAACTGGACCTATTTTGTGAAGTTAAGTTTGATGACTGACATGAGTGACGGGGTTGGATGCCGAAAACCGCACCTTCCTGATGCGCCTCAAACACTGATACCGGTCGTTGACTATCAAGGGCTTTTCAGCAACATTGTGAGTATTGTGTTACCTCTATCAAAATATTGTGATTATGACGGTTTTGTGCAGCACATGCGGTTGAGGAATATCGAAATTTGTTTACCGATGGGTGTGGGTCGCTAACTGCTTGCAATTTGAATTTAAGTAGAAAGTAATCTTGCCAGAGTGGAACTCGGGGTCTATGCCTGCCTGATAAGCTCAGTAATGGCTCGGGCGATCGTGACTCTTGAGAGTCGTTCCGTAAAACCGGCTAATGTGTAACATCAAAACTGTGCTTCTATGCCTCAAGGAAGCAAGGAGAATACAACGGAATCCTTTTTGGTTATGATCCGGTTAAAAATAGATAACAAGACCGTAGATGAAACCACAATTTTGCGCAAATGGTGACATTAATGTGAAATGTGTTCAGCTGTTCTGTTCTATTCTTCACCAAACGGAAGCACTTTTAAATCTCAGTTTGTCTAAGTTTTAGGTTACTTCATTATTTACTGTTGTATTTGTAAGACGAGTGTGGCTTTTTCCTAATAATGTGTAGCCATGAGCTCACTTGCATGCACATTCGATTAAATAGGCCAGGGCTCGAAGTAAATTTCGGCGTTTTGGGATCCGAATCCCGCCATCCAGGGACTGATTTAGACTCCAGTATCCTCAGCAAACCATGAATTCCGTTTCAAGCCCTAGCGTTGGGCTGTATAATCCCCCTGACCAAATTCACATTCCTTCCGTGGAGGAAAACAAGTCGATTGTGTTGTTTACCATGGTTGGAAACAAAGGAACATGTTTCAGAGAACTCCCTGGTTTTATTGGGTTCATATTGCTCTTGGGTCTATGCACCTGCAGATGGATTTAATTCAATATCATTGCATCTCGCTAAACACATAGTAAAGTTACGTTCTGATAGTTGTGCACATTGCACGTCTGTAATAGCTGCCATGTGGAGTGTCTTCGCCAGGTTAACCATAAACCCATCCTGGAGAATGTTCATCACGTATGCTGACGGCACTGCCGTTCTAGGTTCAGAACCCACAAAGCCGCAAGCCACCTTACATAATATTTATAACAAGTTCGCACAGTTAAGCGTGCGCTTCACACCTGCAAAATGCAAAATCCTTATAGAAGGTTAGATAATCACACGCAAATCCAACATGTGATCGTACACCACCCAATTGACGTGGTGGATTTATTCCCCCCCCTGGCTGCTTCAAATCTTACGCTGATTAGGACATGTAATCAGTACGTGAGGTCATCGGCAGTTTTTTAATGCTCACTTGCCCCCCCCGTGCTGACTGCACTTAATACAGAAGTGGAAAGCTTACGACTCGCCACTGCAGTATGAAACCGGTAAACATAGCAGGTTCGACAAATGCGTTCTCCCTGGGTGCGACCGCAGGACTCACATCACCGGTGGTTAATCATGCTGATATATGGCACAATGGCCCGGTCAAACCAATCTCCTTAGACGTGCAGCCGCTTAGCTTTCAAACGAGCCGATCATGTCGGGGTCTCCAATGCTTGATTTCATGTGTCACATCCATCTACATTCCCACGATCGAAACTTTGAGAGCCGGAGAAAATGTTCACCTGGCACATGGGTATATGCCCTAAGCAGTAAAGTCGCATTTAACATGTGAATTATCCGACTTGTGACTTAAATGGGGAGAGTTGTTCGCATCTCTTACTGGTATATTGTGGGCTTTCCTGTTCCATATAAAGGTGGCTGACTCCGATACATGATGAAATATGGCCGCGACACTCTGCTTCTGAAACACGCCGATCGGATTTAGGTTGTCCCGTAGTGGCAACCGGCTACCAGGTCTGCACAAATCACCACTCAATCGCTGCGGAATGGACAGACTGTTTGGGAGGCGAGGAGACCGGCTTGTTTCGTCTTTATTTTGAGGTTGATGGGCTGGGTTCTCAGTAATCGGAGAACGCGATGGTTTACAATGCGTTAAGGGCGAATTTCGTTTGATGATTTAACCATCGTTCCCGTCCGACAGTGTGCAAAATTTAGCGTACGTTATCGTCCAGTGTACTTAGGTGGCTGTGATCAAATTTTCGCTTTACGCGACAGCAGGTGGTCGTGCTATTTAGCGCGATAAGATTTGATGAGTCAGATGTGACTGCTAGCCGTTCCAAGCCTACCTGTCGAAATGAGGGTCTCTCAGCTTGACCCACTCTTCATCGTGGCCAAGGTATTTTTGATGCAAGACGGTTTAGGAGTGTGTAGCCGCGCATTATCCCAATTCGGTTATGATTAAGAATGTATTCGGGCGCTCCCACTCCGTATACTCTCCGCTGCTTATCAAGTATAATCCACGAGATTCGTCCGTTTTATTGACAGTAAGTCTCGGATATACTTTTGCGATTTTTTCACTGCATGTCAGTATTGATGCGGTTTCTGTGTGGTTTCTGCAAATTGGCTGCTTTCACATAAGGTGATTATTACTGGCACTCACAGCTTTATTTTTTTCAGCAGCTGAATACTCGTGTAGTGAGGGAAATATTTCCGGAATTGATTGAAATGACCATTCCGTTCACTCCTTGCATATTGCTCCTGGGAAGGTATTGTATTTTCGGAGTTTTTTGTCGTTGCGCGAAGGCCCGATTACCAACGAATCGGTTTTGTTCAAAGCAAAAGTCAGCAAGTTGTATTTATTATTTTAGAAGTTGAATGCTGTTTATTCTAGGTCAGTACATTTGAGAGGATGTGTTACGTCTTGTTCTGGTACCATGTAAATGTGGACCTTCGCCAGCGGTCATATTATCAGCATCGTATTCGGGGACAGGACTCTAATTAAATATCTTGTATTATGTCGGGTCCAATGTTATGCATCCTCAGCTGAATCTCCTATGAATCTGGTACACGCTCTGGAACCAATTCACGCACATTTAACATCCGAGCTGGTTGAAGATCTCCGTAGATGGTTTCCATTTTCACTCAGTTGATGAAGCGATATTACCACACAACCGTGTAGTATGCGCCAACTTACATTCGTCGGTGTGCTGTGATCAAAAATTAGGAACGTGCTGATATTTTGCGATTAGGATCGTCGGCGTATCACGTACAACGAGCTGGTAGAGCACCGCGACGTATAACTAGTATTCACTGTGACCGCTTCAGTCGAAGAGAGTCCTGGAGTGTAGAGCTTGCTAACCTCGTTCGCAAATGTACGCATTTTGCCTTCACTTTTGAAACTGGCAATTGACAGGCCTAAAGGAAAAGGCTGACAGTATTTGCGGGTTACATCTCGGTAGATGGAATGAGCCGACACTCCATCGAAGTGAGGTGCTCATCAGCACGGATTGGCACTAAAAAAGCAAGTGTAATAAAGTGTAATAATAATGTGTATGATAATCATAAAATGTTATGGAGAAATAAAATAGCTAGGTGCAACCGAACTTCAAATTCACTTCGGTGACTTCATTAGATATGACTGTCACGACGTTCGATGGTTCCATGTTGAGTCCGCTTTCGCACTTCAAATAAGTAAACCTTACGCCGCCTAACCATTCTAAGTAAAAATGAATAGGAACTCGGCAATGCAGAATGATGGAACTGCTGTAGACTGATCCCTACGGCAACCTACACTTTCATATACCCGCCCATATTCACGAGTGACTAGACTTGATGGGTGCATTATACGGACCGTTGTTCTAAGTCGAAAACACATGGTTCCGCTGATGCATAATACTCAGGCACCTAATAGTTAGGGTGGCTAGAGCAGCGCAAACAACGGTTTAACTCATTTGCTTTTGGTCTGTTTGAAATCAACCTGGCAGTGGTTCCATACACCCGACGACGATCACGCAGGCTTGACGCCTGAGTATTCTCAAGGAACGAAAAAGTTACGACTTTAATTGACCTAATCTCTTTACAATCAGATGCAGGTTTGGTGGTGGCCTTCATTCGCTACCTTATTTACCCAAACAAAATGACGGGAATCGTTGTAGAAAAACGTAATCTGAAGGAAATCACAATCACGAAAACGAGGCATAGATCGGGATACAATGAATGAGAAAAGCTCAAGTAAACTGGCCGCATGTTGATTCAATTGAGTAATAAGTTAGCGAGCATCAGAAACCTGCCGGTAAGGATACCCTTCCGAAAGCGATGTGCCACTAAGTCCCCGAAAACCGCGCTTTTTGCTCACCCTGATTTTGTGCACGAATAATGCACGCTATTCACCGATCTGTATTTGACTGATTCATGATAATCATATGTGTCAGTACTATTGAGGGTTGCGGAATTCCTTTCATTCCCATTTTGGCTGTTGGTTTCCTGGAAGATATTGAAGAGCAATTTTCTCACGAACCTAGCGTTATCGCTCAAAGCCGACGTGAATTGTGCGTAGCGTGAAGGAACGCCAGAATCATGGTGGAAAACGTATCAAAATTGTGTTATGTTTGATTTGTATGCTGCGTCACCAATTGCCTAATTTCCACGCCTTCCGCATGCACCCCTTGGAAACGGCACTCTCGACTGCCGGAAGATGATGTGCTGTTGGTCCAGGCTTTTGGCGGATCAGAGAGGCTAGACTGGAAGTACGCCCGACATGCTTTTCGGTCACGTGCCGTTGCCACGCTCCACCCACTCCAGCGTCAAGCATTGCGAGCGGTCAAGTGGTGCCTGTATGGAATCTGGATCATCTAGATCATCATCTTATGTAATGGGCATAACGATATCTGTTGCCATTCGAAATTAGTCACGTTTTTGAAACCTTGATATATGCTTCTGGTCAAAAGCATGGCTTCATTGTTGGCGCTGGAGGTGTTGAACCCATCATTCCACATTCAGATCTAACTGCATTCGCGTCCACTGTCGTGACATTGCCTACAGTTGTAAGCATTCTCGTTATCAACGAAAATCCTGTATCTATAATTTTAGCTCCACGATCGGTGTGAAATTGCCCAGAGACATCTCTATTGATTGTATTTTTTTGGTTTCAACCTAGGAACCATCGACTATCGGACTCAAAATTGTGCGCTGACTGCGAATACGTATCACCTTGCCGACTTCTTTCGATAATGGACCCCAAAAACCGATTCTTAAATGTTCTAAGCTTACGGGTGGCATGCAAATACCCAAGGGACGAATTATTCCATTTGGCTCATGCTAGCTTGTTCGGCAATCGTTTCATCGAGTTCATGCCGTTCACTATGGTCCTTTTCGCGGCAAATACCATGCTTTAATTATTATTTACGCATATTCACGTTGTCCTAAAATTTTTCTACGTACTACTCCCAGTGCTGAACTCACTCACCTAGCATTAAAAAAGTATTCAGACGTGAGGGTGTACCAAATGTTTGATCACTTGCAAGGGCACACACTTCACTGCGAAATCCCTAAAGGAACGGTTAGAAGTTCTTGGATTATAGCATCTGTTTACGGCTCCACGACATCCCCAGGCAATGAACTTGCAGAATCTATTGACCAAGCACAAACATCTGCCATTATTCTATTCTCTTCTACTACTTTTGCGGACGTGGACCGTGAAACTGATGATTTTCTGATGCACTACAAGAATGTCGTTCACTCCGTTGCTGAGTAGCACCCGTGATCCTAATCAAACTCTTTCGTTGGGTACAAGCCTTGACAGTGCCAAAACGGCTGATGTCACATGTTTCAATGGTGATGATTTATGATCCCCTACAGGAATATTACTTTCATCAAATAGCAAGCGGATAGTCACAATTCTCAATTTGGATGATTTCTCTTGTAATCGGAGACATATTGACCGGCAGACTTCAATACCAGAGGTCAGTCTGTTAACGGTACTCCTGCCATTTCAGATAATAATTAGTCGTTTGTAGATGATTTGATGGTATCCGAACAAAACGCTGTATCTAAACAACTCACCGCCTGTGAGGAATCTGGATTTTCCATTCAAAGAACATCCGAAAGGTTGTGATCAAGACCGCCACTAGACGATAAACATCCACAAGCTTATTCATGGTGTGGCGGATGTGATGAACAGGATTGATACTCCATTCATTGCTCCATTCATTATTCTCTTGTTCAAATGCTATATATGGCGTACATATATGTCAATTCGAATACACAAAAGCTACTTGTTACGCTTAACTGAGTTCTGGATTTCTAGTTCGTCTGGTTATTCCGACATGCCTGCGAAACTTAATTTTCACAGACAAAAACATCACATATTGTTCTAAGTGATTCCGAAACAGGTGGTTCTTCCAGTGCCCCATGATCACTTACTGAATAATTGTGGTGGCTCGAACAGTGCAAATAACGGCCTCAATAAATCGCCTTTGGTGTGTCTGCAATCATCCGGGCAGTGGTTTCGCCCATCCAATGACAACTGCTAATGCCTAAACCCTGAGTATTCTCAAAGAACGAAGCAGTTAATATTAATAATTAACCTAACATGTTTACCATTAGAGGAAGTGTTGGTCGTAGTCCTCATTCGTCAAATTGTTTACCCGAACAAAGATACGAAAATTGCCACAGATAAAGCAACGTCCAAGAAGTTGTAGCTGCCCTTTCGCCACAGACGTGATTGTACAGGTCACCGCCACTCACTGGATTACGAGATCTATGTTTTTCCTTGCACTCACAAATCATGCTACAATCGTGACTAACATGACTACACAGCTCACAGTCAAGCCCTTCATCCCAAGACCTCGTTCTTTTTTCCCTAATAGTACAAACCAGGATACACATCCGATATCGACTCTATACCGTCTGACACGGTAGCCAAAATTCATGTGCTGACACCCACACACACGCTAACGCCCTACAAATAGGATGCCAGCACAGCAACGCGACAAAACTCAACAGAGCTTCGCACGTCACCCAGCTCGGAGGAGAGCCGCTCAGGATTTTGACGGCGTTTCACTCACGGATATCCAGAACTACGTGTGGCTGTTACAACAGCGAAGAAGACACGAAACCTGCATCCGGATTTACAACAGGATTTATCAAACTGTGCCCGCAAAACGATAAGTCCCTTTTTTGCAAATACACCTATTGTAATAATTTTACTCAACAGGCGGGCATTGTTAGTGCTGCTCGTTTTCTCGTTCGTATAACTAATTTTCAGGTTCCGTTTGAGCAATAACAAGGTTCATGACCACAACTAACCTAGTGTGCATGGAGATAGAAAGAACGGGAGAATCTCATGCGATCGAGCAACTTGTTGAGTCAAATGAGTAGTAGGATCTTGATCATCAGAAACAAGCCAAAATGGAGAAATTCAAGAATGAGACTTCCGACCAAATTTCCCAGAATTGTCTACTTCTCAAACTGACATTAAGCATGTACATTACTCCTTCATTACACAGCTTATATTTGACTGATTCTTAATCATTCGGTGTCAGACGTTTACAGTTTTGTAGCTATTCATGCGTTCTTAACTTGACTGAGACTTTACTGAAAGAGTTGAAGAGTTATTTTTTGGCGGACAGAAAAGGCATGGTCACTTGTCTGTCGTACAAGTGGAGTTCTCTCAACAAAATTCTCAGACTGAAACTTCGAAGTGTCGGACAGTGCTAATTCCCTGGCCATTCCCGATATTCCCCTCTGTTTGACTTGCGTTCAGGATATTGGCACCTATCTCTTAAGTTGGGGGACCGGTAGAAAACGGCGTTTACTGTTAGGGACACTGAATGTCAATATAGACGAATGCCGTTTGGCTTATTTACGGCACCGTTCACATTCCAGGGTTTGGTGCTTCGTTTGACGGAGTGACTCTAGAATGTTCACGTCTACGTAACCAATACCGTTGTGTACAACAATTTAGAGCCGGTTCACGCAGTTCACCTGAAGGCGTATTGAAGCCGATAATGGAGGCTGGCCTGCGGACAAATGAAGCCAAGGCACAGCTCACTCGCAGTCCGGCGACACTGCTGGGGCATAAACTGGGTTAAGGAGAAGTTAGCCCACTGTCTGAAAAATTGGCAGAGATCAAGGTTTGTGCTCTCTCCAATTCAGAGCGTGTCTTCGGCAGTTCCCAAGACGCGCAGCAAAGTAGGAAATAGCAAATAGGAAATTATGATAACTTGTGGCTTTTGACCTTATCAAATCGAGGAGTTTGGATCAACAAATAACAAGGAAAATGCCCAGGGTTAGAGAAATTTTTAGTCTTGCAACGAATTTGAGTGATCGCGCTATCAGCACAGTCCTAAGCGGGGAGTGGAGTCGTTGAATATGCCAGTTGTGCTTTGACTACCACTGAACAGAGCAATAATTTGGGCCCTGAATAACCGGAGACAATATCTGCTTGGAGAAAAATTCCGTGTCGAAACCGATTACAACCTCCTGAAGTAGATCAACATCACCTGAGATCCTCTAGGAAGGCTCGCGCGCTGGGCACTCCGGTTGCAAGTGTAAGACTTCACAATCCAGCACGCGCCTGAGAAGCAGATTCACCTGGCTAATTTGCTGTCAAGATCAGAGGCTGAGGATGGGGTCCCCAGGATCATGATTTTGGCCAATACCTTATCGTTGAACTGGATCCCCGGAGGTTGGTGCAACTACAAAGGCAGGATCTTGTGTTCCGGAAGGTTGCAGCAACCTTGTTAGAAAGAACATTGATAAAAGAGAGGAAGACATTGTACTGGGAACTTTCTAGAATCACTTTGATCGGCTGAAGCCTAATTAAGCTGGCATAATTTACTGGAACGTCACCAATTCGGATACTGTGCTGCCCTTGATACTTTGAGTCCACAGACAGAAACTTACCGTCGAATGCCATGAATTGGCACATGCATATGGCACCAAGTTGCACACCGCACTCCATCACAGGGTCTACTTTCCCGGGATGGATTATGCGGTGTCTGTTAAGCGGTGCCAACTGATGAAAGGTGACAAGACAGGGGCGACTATCCTGTGGAAACCATGTCTGTCTCAGAAATCGGCGGATTGGACTCTGCTGACGTCAGGTGCCCTTTATGGTGACCACCAGCGGGAATCAATGCATCGTGATAATGATAGAACAGCTGTCGCGTTGGATTGAGGGGGCAGCCGTGTCTAATCAGCGGGCGATGACGACCAACATGGTGGTAATGCATCAGACCGTGGCCAACCATGGGGTGCCAAACATGACCCTAACCTATCAGTGGGCCGTTTTTCGACAGCGAAGAGTTTAGGAATTACTTGAAAATGCTGGGTATCAAATGGCTAAGAACGGCACCATTCAATTTGTAAACATACGTCATAGCCGAATGCAGTGACCGAACGATTACGGATTGGCTTGCAGCGAAAGTGGTTAATTCAAGTCAAATAGGTTGAGACTGGCCATCCTGTCTTCGTATGGTTTATTTTGCAATCCGATTACCAGCTTCTTGGCTCGATGATATATTCGCTGTAGAAGAATTCTGTCTTTTTGAAGCCATGGTGACCAAGCTTGTATAGCGTACTCCATGGTTGGTCGGATGTAGGTATTGATTACTCGGGGCAGTGCCAGTCGAGTGAACCGACGAAAAATCCGTTTTAGGAGCGACAGGACTTCTGAGGTCCTTTTGTAGACGGCTGTGCATTGCAAGGAGTTTTTTAAACAGCTGCTGACCCACAAGCCAAGATCTTTTTCTTCACTAGTCCAAGAAAGTGGTTGTGGACCCAACGTATAGTTATATGCAAAGGGCTTCCCTTTTACATTTTTGGAGGTTAAACGGTAGTCTGTTTTTCAGTGACCAATCATTAAGTGTATCGAGATCTTTTTGTAATCGGAGACTGTCTTCAATGATGCGTATGCTTGACCATATCTTCATATCGTCTGCGAATAAAGTGATTTTACTGCTCACGAGCTCAGGTATATCGTTTACGTATAATAAAAGTAAAGAAGGCCCAATAACTGACTTGGGGTACTCCACTTGTAGCAGCAATTGGCTTGGACAGAGCGCCGTCAACACACGCGCGTCTTGGGCAGCCAAACAGATTTCAAGCCAAGCCAGCAGCTTACCCGCAATACCATAACGTTCGAGTTTTTGTAACAATATGATATAATTCACGCGATCAAATGCCTTGGAGATGTCAAGATAGCATGCGTGAACGGGATTTCCATTGTCAACAGCTTGCGTCCAGTCGTCTAAGGTAATGAGGAGATTGGGCAGACAGGATCTGTT
>NW_008751793.1:1137978-1138533 GCF_000715545.1 Opisthorchis viverrini
ATGATATATGATTGTGAAAGTCAAGATCATGTAACGTCTCCTGGAAGGCACAATCGAGGGAATTTATCGGATGTTGTTGAGTCCGTAGCAAGTTTGGGAGATTGAAATCACCCATAATTAGTATCTTACTTTTATACCGGGAAGCCACGAGGCGTAGCGTCTCCATTATGGTGTAATTGTCCAGTTCCTCCGCTGATGGTGGTCGATAGTTCACACCAACAACACAGTCGTTTCCTGCTACCGTCTTTATCGAGCACCACAAGGTATCCGATAGTATCAAGTCTTCATCAGTTATCTCTTTGCACAATAGTTGCCTGCTATGGTAAAAAGCCACACCACCTCCCCGAGAAATGCGGTCCCGACGAAAAATGGTCATTCCAGGGATGGCAAGTCCACTATCCGATAAGTGTGACTGGAACCAAGTCTCGCTGATAGCAATCAAGTTTGGCAAATGCTTTTCACACAATTCAGATAATTCTGGAATCTTGTTAATCAAGCATTTAATGGTGTTTATTGACAGCAGTGTTGGGCAGTACGCAAGATAATGTGCAGGTT
>NW_008751793.1:1138729-1141578 GCF_000715545.1 Opisthorchis viverrini
TTTCGGAATCCGATAAGTATCAACCACGGCCACGTTTTCAATTTCAAGTGTACTGCATAGAAATTGCCACTGCATGTAGTTGTGTGTTTTGCGCTATTTTATCTGACGTTTTGTTGGGTTCCGGAACACCCAAGATGATCAAACTGCGGTCATTTGTATGTTTGTTGGTTGAGTTTGTAGGATGAGGTGTATTTTTGCGCGATCTTTCCGACCACGGTGTATCAGCAAAAATCCTTTCGCCATTGTCAACTTCCCCCTAAGTTGGAATGCTGATAATAAAATGCTCTCCAGGTCTTTCTCGTTATTAACGGTATCCCTGAGAAATCTTGGCTTACCGTTATGTGGCGAATTCGATGGTTGACTTAATCGTCCTAGGTGGTGTTATTGGTGCGGCTAGCTCATCGTGTTTTACCGGGCAACTTTTTCTTAATTTGAGGGACCGGTTGAAAACGGCGTTTACTGCCCCGGAATGGGAAGTGAAGTGATGGATTATGTGGTGTCCTTTAGGTGATAATAGCTAATGAAAGCGGGTACGACAGGTAAAACCCATCCCATTGAACCTATTCCTGTCTCAGAAATCAGGGAGTTGGGGTCAGTTGTCTACCAGCGGGAATCAATACATCGTGGTAATGGGAAAACACCTGTCGCGGTGATCGAAGCGGAAGCCGTGTTTATTCGGCGGGCGACGACATTCAGCGGAGTAGTAATGTATTACATTCTGGTCAAACATGGGGTACCAACTATGAACCTAACCGATCGGGGGCCTTGCTTTGAGCACGAAATGTTTGGAAATTAATTGAAAATGCTTGTTTCAAACGGCTAGGGTCGGTACCGCACCACTCGCAAACATATGGCCTAGCCGTACGTAATATCCGATCGATCGACCAATGTCTGTTGGCCAAAGGAGGTGACTGGAAAGTTACCTTGCCAATGGTGTTGTTAGCTCATCGTGCTTCTATACATTCAACCAAAGGCAGATCCCCGTTTATGCTGACGTACGGTCGACATCCAAGCTTTCCTGTTGATCAGGAAGTTATGTGTGGCCGGCGGCACGCCAGTCTCCCTAGGAGCTAGAAGAAGGGAAGGGGGAGATGTCGAGAAAACTTTACCGCCGTTCAGGGAAGTACTAAGATTCAAACGACAGGTAGAAATGTACGAGCATTTCCCAAAGGCACGAATCTCAAGTGTAAGGATCACCAGAATCCTGGAAGTCTTGGTCTGGGGTCGCAGAAACCAGGCAGTCGATTGCAAGGGCCGATTGTCATTTTTGACTGTTGCGAGAACGTCTTACTGATTCCAGATTGTCGGGGATCGAAAATAATAAGTGGGACGCAGCTTCGCAGGTGGCGTAATACACCCAAAGAGCAACCGAGTCGATCCGCTGCCGAAGCCGACCTGACGGAGGTGAAAATTCGATGTCATGCGAACGAGGTTTACAACGGTGAAGGTGTGTAACGGTGATACTACTGACGAGGAGGCACGCAAGTATATTTGTGCTTTTGTGGAATTTAGCTTGGCGTCTTTTGAAAAGGGGAGATGTTTTGCGAAAGTTGCGGAGTCGCCTTTTAACATTTTCGGGAACTTGAGCGGGGAATCTCTGGAGTCAATGAATATCCAGAGAAATTCTAGAGGACACGATCTGGAGAAAAAGGTTGTCAAGTTTTTGGGTGCAAATAAGTGTTTTGCTTCCCTGTCCGATGGTCTGTAACAATCAGTTGGCATTTTCTAGTGAATAACTCCGCGACGACGGCTTTATTCCTCTTCAGTAGTAGCTACAGGTGTTTTTCTGCTACCCCTTTCATACCAAAAGCTACTACCTCCCAGCCGATAAGGATTTCTTAACTTATGTCGCCGGAATTTCGTGCCTCCGTTTATTTTACGAGGTTCTAACATATAAGACGGACGGTGTTCTGTGAAGAATGACAGAGCACACGACGATGCCACTGCGACCAACAATGCACACTGAATAAAACACTACTGAGACGTATTAGATTTCGCGGAATACGAGGTTACATTCCCGATCGAGGCAGGCGATCCATGTTGGGTAACGTATGATATACTTTGCCGCACCTTGATAGGTAGCAGCGATGAGGACGCCGCATCTCTTTGCCGAATAATTGGGTTTCAAGGGGGTGAATGGAAGCCAAAGTTCTTCCAGCGCATGCCCTTCCCATCGAACAGCTATGAATGTCGCACAACCAAATAACATGCGGAGAGCCTTATGTATAGGACAACTCAAGTCTTCAGACACAGTGGCGATTGCATGTGTATGAAGAATTTTTCTGCGCTTATGGAAGTGATTGGTGCTTCCACGGGATACGCGAATAGCACCGACAGCAGGCTGGTGCAAGCATGTGAGGCATTTTCAGGAACGGCTTTCAAAGACTTATCTTTGTACTTTGCTGTTGATGTTGTATGGACAGTTGCATTATGAGTCATCTCAGTTTGACATTGTGACCATACCGCTCCAAGTTGTTGCCGGCATTTAACAGTTCATTTTCAGATGAATGTGTCGGCTAAACCCACGTTTGTCTGTTTAATGTGAATTACACAATGTGCTTAATATCGTATTGTAACACAAGATACATTATGGGAATGGCGATTGCTGTTGTGGCTGCGAACTCATATGATTTCAACACTGACGAGCACCGGCACATATTAAGCGGAAATGAGTCATCGCACATTTTTCTGTACATCTGTTTGTCCACAAAACACCGAGACTTTGGTGTTTTTGTGTCAGATGTACTCGCATTGGCCGTGTTCATGTGCCAACATATCTGATATGTTTGCCGCTGGGATTTCGAGTAAAAAGCAGTCATCTCGGAAGAGAACAGTTGCTGCACCGGAGC
>NW_008751793.1:1141693-1149391 GCF_000715545.1 Opisthorchis viverrini
GGTCGTTTTGTGTGTGTTCCTGTGCCAAATATCGGATATGTTTGCCGCAGGGGTTTCAAGTAAAAAGCAGTCGTCCCGGAATAGCACAGTTGCTGCACCGGTGTTGATTATGCCAGTGGCTTTCAAACACCCAGAACACTATGTTCTTAGAACATATTATCAGAGTGTATGGTTATCTTGGAGCTCCTCTCTTGGATGCTATGAAATTTTAGGACGGACTCTGAGTGATTTCAATCATCACCAATTCTGATGTCAAAGGAATTACACCTCGCCCCATCGGGTAAGTTAGTTGACCACAATTCTAGTGGAAAATGGCAGAAGTCTTATCAGGCGCACGGACTTATTTCAGCTCCGGATTTAGCGGAGCGATTGCATTAGTCTGATCCCGTGAACCACAAGTCAACCGGGTAATATAATTCGGAGAATATTTTAATCCTCCGTGATGGTAGCTCGTCTTCGTCGGCTGACAAGGCGGCTGGTTTCGTGTTGATGATTGAGTTTCGAATGGGACATGTGTTCGGGTTTATGGATACCGTGTTCAGTCAATGGGAATTGTCTTGATTCGTTCTGCGTAACATCGGCCATGAGGGTTTATTTTGTGATTAAGCTGACTTGTCACGGTTGGGGAAAATTTCACCCTTTCATCAGAACTACCTGCTTTCCTTGTTTTCCTCTCACCGGGTTTCGCTCCCGCGTAAGGTCTAATTATGCGTTTGTCACCGATGCTGTTTTTTTTCTCGCACAACCGAACTCTTAAACGATCAGTCAGGAGAAAGCTGCGTTATGATCGTATCAACTCAATATATTCGATGCGCCGCAGTATGTATAACCACTGGTGCATCTAGACGAACAATTTCGTTGAGACGTTTCCCAACCGGCCTAGGTGCTAATTCCGATTTGACATGTGCCGTGCTGAAGCGCCCTTCCATCAGCTACAAATATAAAACATTCTCATTCATTCCACCGCGAATGTGTTGCTTGTTTCTGCGCGTCACCTCCTATGTGGCTAATTTACTCTTCCGAGGTGCCCGCATCTGTACACATACATACCATTTGCGTTTATCTGCTGCTGCTTCAATCTCCGCTCGTCAGTTACTACCGGTTTTGCTATCACTTATTGCGCGTCCTCTACAATTCATTAATCAAGCTGTAGACACCTTCCCTGAGGCCTCTCAATACAACATCTACTGTCCTCATCCGTCTGTTCCTAGTAATTAAGGAAAATGAATTGCGCGTCCCAACCAATCGTCACGTAAGACCGTTTGTTGCCGTGAGTTCGCAACATGAACAGCATGCCTGTACGGACCGGCGAAACTCGCAAAAATATCAAGGGAAATCGAAAATGAGTTAAGTCGTTCTATATATCCTTTGTTGAGTATTTTGCAAGCGGTAACACCTTTCATCAGACCCTTTGTAATTTCGCAACTGACTCCTTGCATCTAGGCTTCACTTCAAAGTTATCCACGATTCTCCTGCAATTCCCCTCACCCAGCGAAATATCGTTGCTGCCGTATTCCTGTAGCGTGTCGATATGATAACTGTACGAGCACTAATGTGACAATGTTTGCGGGGATGTTCCTATGAAAGTTGAAGTTTATTCAAGGACCATGAAGGAGTTTCTGGTGAAAATTCGTGCAACAAGTGCGCCTTCATTTTCGATCAGGGCGTGAATCATTTTGAGACTATTCGGAAGTACTCACATTGGCTGTGGGGTGAGGGCAACCCCAAACGACATGCACTAAACTGTGTGCTTCTCGAAATACGCAGGCTTAAAACGTGACACCCTATACAAGATTTTGGAAAGGAATTCAAAATGAAGGGGCATCGCAGATTCTGAATCAAATAGCCTTCCCAGGATTAGGATGCCGTAAGCGAGTGGGCTTGTGTACTCGATTGTGTTTTTGAAAACATGAATACACGTAAAATTGTTGGCGGTGGTTTCTTGTTTTACCGGAACAGTGAGGCGGGCCCCAGTAAGCATTACGCATGGTCGAGCGGCCTAAATGTGTATTGATTTTAAGACATTTTGCAGTTACGTACCCCAATTTTCCAATGCTTAATTTTCTGTGAAACAGGTTGACATAAACTTTCGGACACAAAGCAGCGAATTCTGGCGGTTTTAATGCTCAATTCTGACACGTTCTTGTGGTAACGGCATCACGGCCGACCAGATACAAATTATGCGAATGGAGCCCAGTTGTTAGTGATGGTTTGGCAAGTTCCTCAAACACGTCTGACAAGATGGAGATGGAGAATTTGGCGGCTTCAACAACTTTCTATAGGTAACGAAAGATGAGCGAAGCTGACACTGGTGCCGACAAAGCTCGACCAGACTGCGTCAACGTAGTTTCGTCCTTTGGTACGCTGTACATCAGATGGGTTGCGTTTCAGACAAAGTCGAATCCTACAAACATTATGATTACTCATAAAAATACCACACTGATTTGGTAGAACGGGGACATGTTCTGCAGCAGCGGGCTTGACCCGCATTGCCAAATTTCGTTCACTAACTCAGGTCGCCCTGACTCCGTGAAAGTTGGTGACTCTTGGTTCAATTGAAAACGTCACCATTAACAGTTGTACTGGCATAATAATACTGGCGAGGAAATCCACCAATGTCGTCCCACGTTGTAGGAACAGGGCAGTTCGTTCAAACACAGCGACCAAAACACAAATGCTGGACTGAGAGATATTTATTTGTATGGTTCAGTTGACACCGGGGAAGAACTGGAGGCTTTCCATGTATTGCTGGTCGTGCAAGTTACTGCATTTCCTCTACGTCAACTCTAAACGCCGGTGTACGATTTGAATGAGTATTAGTTTTTGTTGCACAGCGCACGCTGTAATTTAACAAGGAACGGTCAATAGGTCTGTATCAGCTCTGAGAGTGCAACTGACGAATCCCGCCCATTTCCCCTTCTTTCTTCTCAAGTTCTCAGACAAAATGCCAGTTTTTTGGGTTGAGCGTAGCCGAATGCGCACAAAATTTTGTATGCCGAATGATTTGAAATTGGCTTATGCCCCTGATCATTCCTCTGTCGCAGCCTGTTTGAGATATTGCTTCGGCCGCGCATTGTGCATTGATTCTCACCTACCCACACAGAGTTATTTTAGGTTGCGACATGTGACGCTGACGCACGCTCAGTCAATCACGCTTTGCACAGAAGCGAGTCCCCAACCGTACTTCTTAAGCCGAAAGTGCTTGATCCGTTTGTGTTGACTCACTCCATGGGTAGTGTTTGAATCGCAAATGCCCTCTGGATGTCAGAGCACACCAGACTCAACTTTCGCCCGATAACTAACTCAAATGAGAGCCACAGTTTTCCGGCCCCCCGGAACACGGTTGTGGTTACACGACTCGAACCAGATGGTGGATTAAAGGTCTCATTGATTGTTGATAAAGCAACGACCGCTACCGAAATTTGTCGATATTCAGACTGCATCAGCAACAGCTTTCCCACAAATGGATGAGTTATAGCGTATGGGTTCGATCGGCACAGCTTGGGGAGTGCTTTCGCTAGATAGCGTTGCTGATCCAAAGACAGATAAAACGCAACTGAATGAAACAGACATCTACTCGATTATACACAAATGTCTTCTTCACCTCCATGACCTGCTTTCCTTCTTTTCCAGGCTTCTCTGACAACCATACATGTACCGCCAAGCCAACGGTGCACATGGAGTAGCGCACAGATGAGTCGCACAGTTATATATTTTGCTGGGAAAACAACTTATTTAGTCAGAATTTTCAAAATTGGAGCTCAATGCACAAGTTGTTCGGATTCACATCTAGTGTGAATAATCTGACTGGAACGCGAGATGAACGCGTAGAGTCGTGCTCCTCCTTGTTCTACATAGACGTAGTGTGAGATTGATCCACTGTTCTAGGTGGCGGAGGTGATTTTGTGAGAATAAATCTCGGATGTATTCTGAGAGTTTCTCAATATGGTGCGATGTGTGGTTTCTTTTGGTTGTTTGATTCCAAATAAGCTAGTGATTACAGACGCAAACAGCTTTACGTGTTGGGTAAATGAAGTCATTTTTATCAGTAAAACATCTTTGGAGTTAATTGGGATTACAGTTCCTGTTACTCGCTGCTTACTACTCCTGGGAATGTATGGGAATTTGTGCAGTTTGGGAAAACCGATGAGTCGACGTAGTGTGATGTACTGCCCAATAAATTGCATGTGTAATTTTGGAAAATAAATATTCGTTCTTCGGGGGTGTGTGATTGAAAGGGTCTATGACGTCACTTCTTGGTACCCTTAAAAACACTCATATTTAGCATCGGATTTTTTGAACAATATTCAAAACAGATGTCCTGGATAATGTCTGGTCCAACGGTAGGTGTACGGAGCTGAATCTCCTATATATCTGTTGCTCGCTCACACACATTTAACCTCTAAGCTGGTTGCAGCTCTCCAAAGATGAATCCCACCTTCATTTACGAAGAGGAAGTGTAGGCGAGTTGAATTAGGGACACAAACATAGTGCTCTGTTTTTTCGTCAACCTGCATTGATCGACGCGTTAAGTCCGCCAACTGCAGAATTGCTGATATTTTCTCGTGGGTGGAGTAAAATTGCCTCATTTCTGACGACAGACTAAATCAAGAATGCAGACAAGATTTGGTTTCATTGGCGCATTGTGTACAACGAATTGGTGAGGCACCGCAACAAACGACTATTATTCGTTGTGGTCGGATCAGTTGAAAACCGTCCTGGAATGTAAATCTCGGAAAACTCACTCTCGATTCGTCGGGTTTTACTCAGTATTTAAGGACGACAAACCCAAATACATTGGGCGACACGATTTGCGGATTACGCCTTGGTAGATGGGATGAGCTGATACGGCATCGTATTAACAATCGTGCTTTGGTGATCACAGGCGCATCCGCAACGAAATTGTCATATCACTGCTCGTACAAATAGAACACCGTTAAGAGCCATATTTTAGTATACCTGCCTAAATTTACCGGTGGCTAAATGTGGTGGAACCATAATATCAGGTGTTGTTCTAACTCGAACTGGCTCGAAACTCATGGTTCCCCTGATGCTTCATGCTCGATTCTGAATAGCTGGAGTGACCTCAGCAGTGCTAAGAACGGTTTACTTCGACCGTTTTCGGGCTGTTTGAAATCGTCCGACAGTGTTTTTGCCCATGCGACGATAATCATCCATGTTCATTGACTTGTATTATCAATCAATGAAGAAGTTGCGACCCATGATTGACCTGAACGGTTTACGATCCTGGGTAGTTCCGTCGTGGTCCTTATCCACTAAATTATTTACGCGAATAAAGTGACGGGAATCGGCACATTTAAACATAATTTCAAGAAGGTAACCACCACAAATCAAAGGGATGATCGGGATAGAATAAACAAGAAAACCTCAAGTGTTTGGGCATCATGTTTGTTCAATTGGGCAATAAAATCGCATGCAACAGAAACTAGTCAAAGAAGAGAACTTTGAGAATTTGATGTGAAACTAAATCCCCCAAAAGTGGGCTTGCTCCTCATGCCAATTTTGTGCATGCATATTTCCCCCTACTTCACAGTCTCTACTTGACTGATATATAATCGCTACATTTTTGTCAGTACTTTGAGGGTTGTGGAACTTTATTTTTCTCTAATTTTGGCTGATATTATTCAGAGAAATTTTGTGACAATTTTGTAGTGGACAGCACAGGCATGGTCAATCGTCTGTCATGATAGTAATGTTTTCTCAGGCTATTTGTTATACTGAAGCTTCAAACGGAGGGCTCCGTTCAAAATCAGCGTCAATGAACGTCATAAACATGGCCACAAACGTACGCAAAATGTGTCGTGGATTATTTGTATGCGGCGTCAGCATTTTTGGAATATCTGCGCCTTCTGCATAAGCACCTTGGAACTGGCATTCGGCGGCTGCTGGACGACGGTTGGATACTATGTCCAGCCCTCCGGAGAATCGGCGATAATAAACTAGAAGGCCGTTCGATCTGTTTACCAGTAGCGTGGGATGGGCGCATCCAAGCCGTAACAGCACACAAGTGCGAGCGGTAAGGCGGTACCTGCATGGAATTTGGCATAAAGGTAACCTTTTTATGCACTGGAAACATCAATATATATATGCCATACGTGTGCACTACGTTGCATTTCTAATCGTCGAAACGCGTCAGCCTGCTACTGCAGGCACTCAAGGCTTCACTGGCCTATTCAAGAATTTACCACGAAAGACCAAAACATTTTAGGGTTTGCACGTTTCAGACCAAACTGCTCTTGATCATCACAGCTGTTCCACAAATGTGATCCTCGTTTTGTTTCTGCATGGCGGTGCCAGTACATGGTAAATCAAGAAAGCAAACTGACCTCAACAGTGCCATCTGAGAGGAACACGCCTCACGGTGTATGCAGCGCATGGTCTATTGCAAACGGATTCAAAGCGACTGAAGTATGCTATAAAACTCGTCTAACATCCTGGCTATATCCAGAAGCCCGAAAAAGGGAGAAACCTTTTCGCATGCAAAAATGAGCACTTCTTCATGTGCTGTACAAGTACGGTCAAGTGGTCGGGTTGGATGGGTGGACTGATGCCCGCTTCGTTAGACATGTAACTTTTTCTTTAGTTTAGAAAACACACACTCGTTTCTGTTCGGAGCACAACCCATCAATCAGGTATGCGTTTTTCAGAGTGAACTCTGTTCCAAATGCAACGTGACAGACGTAACGGGAACAGTTTCTTGTGAAGCTGGAGTTTTCAGCAAAGTTTTACGCGTCTATCTTATTTAGCACCGAGCCTCTCTTTAAGAAATCGGCCGTTGGGTCAAGTAAAAGTTATTCTTCATCCATCAGTCATAAGGAAATATCAGCGACGGCAAAGAAGAGTGAGTAAGATTGCAATACAGGGGGCGTAACCGTCAATGACTAATGCAGTACAGAGTGAATCCGATTGCGAGCAACACCCGTAGTTGTCGTTCTACGGATTTCCGTTTGCGGTCTTGGCGAATCTCCACCAGCCTTCCTGGGATTCTGTGATTGTGTGTGAGAGGAGTGAATCCGCGTGTTGCATGTGAATTCATTTTTTCCGCTCGTCATTGAAGTAGATTGAACGGTAGATGGGATCCAATGCACATCTGAGAAAAACGCACATAAAGACCGTAAAGTATTACACGTTTGACGTTTAACAATTAAATTTTAAATATGAACACCTCATGGCCTGTGGTTCAACCCATAAGAATTTTTTCATGAAATGAATCTTGTTTTGTCATTCAGTTCTGAGCCTGGCCCTTAAATTCGGGAAATAAAAAAACAGCACTTCTGTTTTCTGATTGTCACTGCTGGTGTTGGCCTCGCCTCGGTTGAGCTATTTGGCAACGCCATAAACAATAACAAAAACTGGCCTTTTCGCCTGTCTAAAAGTATTCAATAAAAAATCAATATACTTGGGATAACCGGAAGAAACTCTGAGATACCCATGGCCTACGTCGACGTGGATAGCCGTGGCTGCCTTCGTCAATATCGAGGCTACACCGCACCAAAACTACCTCGTCAACCAAACAAAAAGACAAACCAAATTTGCTGCTCCCAGGAGTGGACGCATACAACACATATAAACACAGTTAGACTCCCGACTCTCCACTATCAACATCCGAGGATAGTATCGAAAATCTTCTTCGTCACGCACCACTCACTGATTAAAGCTGATGGTAGTGCTTCGGGG
>NW_008751793.1:1150568-1152056 GCF_000715545.1 Opisthorchis viverrini
GTTTACTGTTTACGTCACTTTCCCTTTTCCCATTAATCACAAACCCCACCAGTCATGTCTTTATTCTGACTGTAATACTATGATCATGCCCGATGGTATGCTACCCACTAGTTGGGAATAAATATTATTATTATTATTATAATTATAAGATGTTTTTTACATGGTGCTTTTACGTGTTCCAATGGTGTGAGTTGCGTCAAAATCATTTCAACGTATTTCGCGTTACTCAGGGACCCCTCACAAGAGAGGTTGGAAATCTATTGCTCTTCGAAAACTCTTTAACATAGTGCGGTTAAACCCCAGTCAGGTCTATTGTTGGCTTTAATGTCGAGCCACGGCACTACTGCGTGACCCTTGCTGGATTGGGGAATGAAAACTCATTTTGGAGCACGCGATCTTTGACAGAGAATTTCTTTCCGTAACATTATGTTCACTGTTTACTGATACTACTTCCCTCCAGTTAGCCAGGTAAATACAGCGGAATCCCATTTCGGTATGATCTGAAAAGCTGAACCAAACCGTGTTCACCTCTGATTTGTTCTTGGTTAAAATCCACCAATCATAACACTGGATTGGGCTATATTTAAGCTTTCCACACTATCAAGTGACGCAAAAAGACGGTAAAATTGATGTACTGTAGAATGTCACGACATATTCGCAGGAAGATTTATGGATGTAGTCTAGTATTTTGTAGCCACAAACGTACTTGCGTGCACATTCCATCATTGAAGCAGCCTCTAGCGCCAATGGGCAACCAAAAAATTCGGGCTGTGGCTCAAAAATGTTATGGAAACTTTTCCGAAATTCGGCTCTGAACCGGACATTCAATTTGTCCCTGGGCAGTTCACCTCCATATTCACAGTGAACTTCCGGCCTGAAATTAATTGGGCCGGAACGAACGTCGTAAATTGCATCACTTTTTTCATGATAAACTAAATTAGGTTGATTGCCGCCAACCTGGTTTACTCCCCATTTAAATAGGCCGTGCTCGAAGTGAATCCTGGCGTTCTGGGATGCAAATCCCACCATCTAGCGACTGCTTCCAGCGACTGTGTCCCCAACAATCCATGCATTCCGTTCCACGCCGTAGCGTTGGGCCGTAGAATCGTCTTGACCAAATTCAGATTCCTTCCGTGGAGGAAAACAAGTTGCTTGTGTTGTTTACCATAGTTGGAACAATAGGCGCATGCTTCACAGAACTCGTTTGATTTAGTGAGTTGAATTGTACATACATCCTCTGTCACAAGCTGTTAGCCTGCTGTGCAGTCGCATCTTTTGGCGCTCCGACTCCGATACAGTTTTCTCGGATCTATTTTGTCCTACAACGCTCACCGACATACCATTCGATTTCTCTTTGGGAGATCTATTGGAATATACCATCTATATTCATCTGTGAAAATTTTTCACGGAGCTCATGACTAACGGGTTTACAACGTACGCGGCCTCCACATTCACGCGTACAAGTATACCCAGTTTTATTGGCCGTTA
>NW_008751793.1:1154198-1162626 GCF_000715545.1 Opisthorchis viverrini
CGATTCCCACCAAACAAGAAAAATCCAATATATATATATATATATATATATTCTAATACGGCAGTCAATGTTCTCCGTATATTTTACAGATGAAGTCTAACTAGGTTATATTTATCCCATTCAATTGATGACTAGGATGGAGAAAAACCCCAAACTATTGTATCAATTCGTGAATGCGCAGGCTAAAGTTAAACCAGGTATATCTGCCATAAAGACAGAATCGGGAATGACTGCAAATGCGTTTGAAACAGCTAATGCCCTTGCCACATTTTATGCTTCCGTGTTTTCTCCTGAAGATACCCGCGCTCCTATACAAACTGTGGAGGTACTAACGGACGAAACTTTATCGGACGTGCATATTGATCGGGCTAACATTGTCAAACACCTTCGCGGCTTACAGGTACACACTTCACCTGGTGGGGATGGCGTTACACTGCTTCTGCTTCTGCGCCACTGCGCTGAACCACTTAGCTATCCTTTGGCTAAACTTTTCGCTAGTTCTCTGGAAGAAGGGTTGGTACCAGAGGATTGGAAATGCGGGATAATAGCCCCCATATTCAAAGGAGGTATCAGAACGTGTGCATCTAACTACAGACCTGTCACTCTTCGCCCAGTAATATCAAAATTAATTGAACGAATTATAGCAGAAGCCCTGAAATCGCACCTTGAAATTCACTCCTTGTTGAGCGATAAACAACACGGATTTCGACAGAATCGTTCTTGTTTATCCAATCTTCTGGTGACACTCGATGACTGGACACGAGCAGTGGATGCGGGAGTTACTGTACATGCCTGTTACTTGGATATATCCAAAGCCTTTGATCGAGTCGATCACAGTATCCTTCTTCGGAAACTTGAAATGTATGGCGTGACGGGAAATCTGTTGAGCTGGCTGAAAGACTATTTGAGTGACTGTTCGGTCCAAGTTCGTGTCGATGGAGCGTTTTTCGATAAAATTGCCGCCACAAGTGGTGTCCCTCAGGGTTCGGTTCTTGGTCCAATTTTGTTCCTGGTATACATGAATGACCTGCCGAAACTTCTGCAGTGCAAAACCGTACTTTTTGCTGATGACATAAAAATCTGGTCTGAAATTCATGGAAAGGCTGATTGTGATGCGCTACAGCAAGATCTGCAAAGAATCGACGAATGGTCCATCCAAAACCGGCTGCCGCTGAATTTCCAGAAATGCAAACTCATAAATCTGGGGAAGAGCTACCACCTCCCATACAAACTGGGTTCCAATGAACTGGAATGGGTGGCTGAGGAAAAAGACCTCGGCGTCTGGATTTCTAGCAACCTGAAGCCGAGTAAACACTGTCTATCAGTATATCGCAAGACCTCGGCACTGCTCGGGATGCTTAGGGGAATATTTTATCGTTTTACGGCTGAAATTCTCCCTATTATCATGAACACATATCTCCGGCCGACAATGGAATACGCGATCCAAGCCTGGTCTCCATGGCTGCAAAAGGATACACAACTGCTAGAGTGTATCTACCACCGCGCGACCAAGCTGGTCATTGGCCTCCGAAACGTTCCCTACAGTGAAAGGCTACGTAAACTCGATTTGTTTGATTTAACTTATCGGCGTATACGAGGAGACCTCATCCTGATGTTCAAGATAATAAACACCCCTAATCACCCTTTAAAACATTTGTTCACAGTTAATTTGGCCCGACAGACCCGACGGAATCCATTGGCCGTTGACATTCCATGTTCCCGCATTAACTGTCGGCGCTACTTTTTTCAGTCCGCGTATCCCTCACGTGGAACAAACTACCAACATCTGTTGTGGATTGTGGTAACCTCGAGACTTTCAAACATTCGCTTGACGAATACATAAGATCTCACCCAACTTCCCTCATCAACATTTGAGATGCAGATTACAAACGATAGAACATATATGTCATATCATTCCGTTTATCTGTATACATACACACACACCAATATCCTTTGGTCATTGTAAAGCAAAATGCTTTTTAGACCAATATAACCTTGATTTACCTGGATTTAACTGCGTATAATCCGGTGGACAGCTACGTCTCGTTAACGTGAGTTATAACACCAGGATAAGGTGAATTCTAGGGAACATCCCCTTCCCGTATACCGGCTTGACGGTAACCATGGTGTTTATACGGGATTCTTAAAAGTTGGGGAGGCTTAACAATGAGGATTACTCTGGGGTTTTATTTTATTGGTCTTATTTGCGAGTATTCGTTTTCGCGTGGTTGGCTGGCTAAACTACTTGTTTGTTCTTTGGTCTCCGATGGTTTTCTCGTCTTCCGTGTTTGTGCGATTGGTGGCTGTTTGGTTATCTGTTTGTATGTCCGTATTTTGTTATTTATTATTGCATTTTCAATGAGAAATCGAGTGCCATCTCGCAATTGTCGCATTTACTGTGCTCTGAATATCTGGAAACCCATTTTTGTCGACAAGACCTCTGCTCTCTGAGCAGTCTATACGTTTATTCCCGCAGAATAAGTCATACTACTACGGGAATCGCTAAATCGTGGTAGGACTCCTTCAGCCTGAGACTGTTTCACAATCGTGGGACTAATTAAAATGGCATTTTACGACTGGATGTGCTACATATTGCCCTTTGAATCTCCCACCTTCCTCGTACATTTGAGATATGGCCCTCCATCTAATATTATGCGAGAAGATTCTGTCCACAGATTTGCTGAGGAAGTTCAAACAGTATACATCCGTTGCCTTCCTTCATGAACCATGGTTTGAGCCTCTCTGTTCTCCATTCTTACGAGTTGCCGGTGTGTTGTAGCAGTTTCGTCGGTGTCTGCTCGTTCCCTCTTTCGCTACTTCTTTAGATTTGCTTGTTCTACAGTAGTTGCGGGTATTATTTAAATGTCTTTAAATCTTGCTTGTGAGTGCGGGCAAGGTTCATATCTTTCCGGGTGTCTGCACTGATGGATGAATAGGCGTAAGCGATTGACACCCGACACGATCTGCTGCAACGTGCTGTAAATCAGGACAGTTCTTCACATCACGAACCTACTGATTATTTTCTGTGCACGTTCCAATTATAAGAACAATCAACACTTACTGCACGTGCTTAAGTCGTGATTCCACACTGACTTTCCGTCGGTTCCCCACGATTACGCCAAAACTGATTCTGAGTATTGCTATTTTCGCATTTGCGGTTACTCAATATGTTCGTAGAACACATTCTCGAGATTTTCCAATACAGATATCTGAAGAAAATCTGCGTAGAATCCGATAGTTGCAAGCAACCGGCAGTCTCCTTTGCTGCCTGTATTTGGGGGGTATATCAGTTCCTAAATATTATAGCTTCGAAAATATTTCGTTCTACCGTTCTAAAAGCCAGTCGGTTCCGTATTCAAAGGTTTCATTTATTTTTTCGTTGCCCTCTTATGTGATCGCAGAGAATTGAATTCAATGATATGGCATCTTGCATAACGGATAAACATGATACAGTGGCGCGGTCAAACCTATCGCTTTAGTTTGCAGCTGTCTGCTTTCCAACCAACGAAATTGTTATCAATTCAAATGCTTGTTTGCATGATCTACATCCTTCGCATGCCAATTGTGGAAACTTGAGCAGCTAGAAGCAATGTGCACATAGTTAATCGCTTCGTAACCGATAAACCGAAGTGAAATACCTTGCGGCCGAAGTGAGAATGAGGGCTGAATGAGATACTGCTCAGCATGCACAGGAACGGTCGATTATGGATCAAACTTGAACCACAAAACATAACTACATCTGGTAATAAATAAATGAGTACCGTTGCTTCATTGATGGCAACCAATAACGTCCATTATTTAGAAAGCGTGTGCAACTCCATTTCCTGAGACTAATAACTTGGGGCTAGGCAATGGCAAACAATGAACACCTTCATAGTTTTAACCAAACCAAGAAGCCCAACGGTGTGCAGAGCAGCGAAGACCAGGGGGCCCAACTATTGCAGCAATCATATAATGAGGCGGTCTGGAGGCAAAATTTACTGTCTAGTGATTTAGGTAATTAAGGCTAGTAAGGGGCAGTCTCCAGGCCAACAGCATGTCCGTATTCATGAATGCAGCGGTTCTGCCTTTACCGGAGCTATGAAAAACATACACTCACGTCACCTAACAGTTGACTCAATCCCATCATTCAATACGGTCGAAATCCTTGTGAAGCAAGAGTCTGTCACTGCTCGGAAGCCACATGCTCTGGGCTGCTCCATTATAATGGGGACATAAACATCTTATTTTTTGCGTTCTAGAGCTAGCCTGGCCCCTTGAGTCAGAGCGAGTCGGATGATTGTTTCGTTGGATACTGGAGAGCAATGGATGAAACTCTAGCAACCACTGGCCCGCAAGTCGAGCTTTTCAATCAGAGGCTATGGACAGGGATCTCAAAGTAATCCACCATCCTCCTATCGAAAATTCAACATGTGATACGTCGAAAAATCCTTCTTATTTGACCTGGGTAACCGAAAATTATCACTTTACTCAGCAGCTCTTCGCCGACCGACCGCCCATTACTTCTCCTCCCTACTCATTGAATAATAAGGCGCGTTCTGCGCTTCTACAATCCGTCTTTGCACTTGACGGATGCCTGGCTTAGTCAGAAACAACGCGTTTTAAGGCGGTCACCTCTGTCTTTTTGTCATACCTGCATGGGACTCGACGGACCGCGGTTGCCAGACTAACACTGGGTTTTATCAAACTCTATCAGCACTGATCCTTTCGGCAAGCACGACGGATGAAGTAGTATTAGAGGATAATATGGATAAAAAAGTTGGACAACCTAGTCTTGATGAATCACAAGATTGTACATTTGAAGTCGATGTTCAGCCCAATGTGAAAATGACGGAACTGCAGTTTGCTCGTTAAGTCGTTGTCTGGAAATATGGGCTGAGCACTTTTTATTACAGCTCAATTCGTCTAAACGCTGGCACAAGCCAGTTGACCCAAATAAACCCCGGTCGTGATGAGCTATCGTGCCGAACTCCTGTCTGTTCAGGCGTCCTTCAGCAAAGCTCGACTAGCGATTTTATGTGAACTATGATCCTTTTTAAACAAGGGGAAATCTTAGAATGGCGCTTCAAAGACCAACAAGGCGCACTCGATAAATCCCCACGAAGGGTGATGGGCCTTCCGTCCACTTTGTGCTAGCATTAACAATCGATGCGAGAGATGGTCTCAGGCGAATCCATAAGTCCAGTGATTGCTGACGTAGTTTGCCACATCCTGACAGGTGTCAGCGATAGGGACGGCGGTTGCCTCGGCTGAATGCTTGAGGTGTAAGAAAGTAAAACAGAGGCTGTTTTCCCTCAACGCATGCTCTTCTTCATCGCACAGCCTTGAATGCCGCGTAAACGTACACCGAGTGGAGAGCCATACGTGCATGAGAGCTCAAGACGTCAGATACATCGGCAATAAAAGATGGACGATGTAACCTCTTGCACTAATGCAAGTGGTAAGTGCTTATAATAAATACACTAATCTCAGCATTGGCTGGCTGCCCGTAAGCATTTAAAGGCCATTTGAGTTTTCTCGGCAGCCGAATTATGGCACACTTGAGCTTCGTCAAGCTGTCGTTTTTCGCGTTGGTGCCGAATTTTTCTAGTTGGTCTTTCCATGAGTACATCCAGTAATTTTCTAGATGCAAATTAGCCAACGGTTTTTATTCTAATTCAAACGTCTTAGTAATTTTTATTCTGGGAAAATTTTTGCCAGTGTTTACTGTGGAATACTTTGCTTTCCCTGCTGTCTATTTGCTGAACATTGCGGAATCAATGCTTCCGATGCCTACAATATTTTCCTGGCGATAATTAGAGATTATAAGAAGAGTACCAGAAACGGGATTCGCCAATAAAGTAGACGGTATTGAGCGAGCTTTAAAACGACTTTAACAGGGAGTGACTTCATTATCTGTGGATCAGAATATCGGTGGATTTGTTCGTATTTTCAGAAAACCGTGTTTCCGAAATCCAAGGAAATTAATTCAACTCAAGTACTATAGGATGCTTGACGATTTCGTGAAAGCCCCGTTGAGTGAAGCAGGAAGTCACTAGCCTATAAATCTGAACTCTGATATTCTTCAATAAACTCCGGCACCATAAGTACACAATACGTAATTGCTAGGGATACAATTCATGAATTTATTTCCGTCAAAATTGTTGCAGCAGTTGATGCAAGCTCGAATAGAGTCTAGTGAGAACGGCAACCTGATTGGGGTTAACGACAGCACATTGTATGGCAAGAGGTAAAGCCGCGCCCGTAAATTGTTCCTGGGGTCAAGTTACCATCAGGCCTTTATGGCAGATGTCAAGTAAATTGGTTAGACTTCGAAAACAATCGGATCAAGCAAGAAGTTGTTTGAATGAGAAAATGAGGACGAAATTGGATACTTTTATTGAAGGTGGCACCGGGTGTTGAGTTAGTTGCCTAGACAGATGGCAGATTAGAATAACGGGTTATTTAGTTGACAAAAGGGGAAGCCACATTTCAAACTGGGTGCGTACGCAAAGCAGCAGAAGAATTTGAGGCCTATGTTTGTACAGTTTGCTGCCCCAAAGAAAAACGCACTTGAATTTCCTATCATCTGCGAAAAGTGCATTGTTCAGCTGTCCTAGTGATAAACGAGATTGCGTCTAGATATTCATGGAAAACAAACCCATATACAAACTGTAGAATAGGGAGAATGATGGAGAGAGCGGAGCGATTCGTTGGAGAAAATATCCGATATCTGCAATATACGGAGATTCGACGTATAAAATATCAGGTTGAATGAATCCCCTGGAGTGGAAGTTGACCTCGAGTTTGAATGGAATCGTTTGACTGTGATAACAAGTGAGTAAACCAAACAATACAAAAGCTGTTTGAATCCGGTTTAAAGAATCTAGATCGCGGTATGTGTGGTTTGGCAGTTACTTACGTTTTGTCTGGGACGGAGTTTCCAAATCTGGTCAAATATCGTACCCTGTGTTTTGGAGGATGGATAAATGATCAATACAGGGAAAAAATTTTGCTGGCAGACAAATCTTTAGGAGGCGTAAATTTCAATTACTTTGCGCGGAATCCGAGTGCCAACCCTCGAAACGGTTCCGCAACAAAAAAGTTGCTCACACTGACTTTTGTAGCTGTTTCCTCAAGTGGAGAACGGCTTTTCATCAGACCTATAGCTTTAAGCTCAGCTCTAACTCCATGCGCCGCAATGCCTAGTAAACCGATATAGTGCACCTCAGCCGGCTGACCCTTTGGCCATCAACGCCTGGCTCATAATCCTTGATTCTCATCAATCTCGTAAAATGACGCTGCTGCAGCAGTATTAGCCTAGTTTTGTGTACCGATTGATCCCAAAACAAACGAAAAATAATAAACCTCGATAACAGAGGCAGATAAACGATACCCTGAATGAGATCTCAGATACATTGCTTTTGGGTCCTGCTATAAGAAACTTGTTGCCAGAAGTTTTTTTATGATAAACAATAATTTTCCGTGGCAATTCTCCGAAGAAAACTGGTCCTCACGTAGACTTCACTTACATAAATTTGTGGTTTACCATGAAACTTAACATGGAAGTGTGTAGGCAAGTTTTTATTGTGTGCGTTTAATTCTGGGCAACCCACCAGAGATTCTTCGGGTTGCAACATTTTCCACGCCATGTAAAGTTTTGTTCTGAACAGCCAGAAGGAAAACTTGGTGACATTTTATCCAGTGCTCGGCGGCCGTAATTCATCGTGAACTTTGCATTACTCGAAAAAATAATGAACGACGTGAGTGCATTGCGTCGATTGGTCCTTAGAAGTTTGATGTTGGCTTCAATAAGCCTTTACAAAATCTTAAAATTAGGGCTCCTTGCAATACTAACGTCGGTGAAAGCAACAGAAAATACTGAATGGAAAGAACGGAGGATATTATTCCGAAATTTTCCGCGGACCATGGGAGCCATAAATGTTTTCCATGAAACAAAAGATATATATTCTTCTTTTTAGTTTTGTCACACGAAGAACGCGTTTTCACCGACTCTGTCCTCACTACATCTACATGTTGTGTTGCTTAGCAAGCGACAGATGCTTCTTAAGTGAATATTTCCCAAATAATAAAAAGTGCCATTTTACGGTTGCTAGGTTATTATATTCTCTAGCTAAATTTAGACTTTGGAAGGGGGCAAGCAATGTGGGCTTTCCGCTTGATTGGATTCCGCCATGATAGACAGAAAGAACATATGCCAAAATCATCACCGATGTTGAGACATCTATGAGTGGGCTGTTGAGTGGAAGTTCCTGAAATTTTCCGCCGGAAAATGCATTGGTTTACGCAGAACACTTGATTCTGTACTAAGAATTCCGAAACTCCATACCATACAACTATGAGTATTACCCTCTCCATTACTCCCATACAAAAGCTTAGTTACAATATTGTCGATACTATATATATGTAAAATATGAATTGAATGTTA
>NW_008751793.1:1164937-1186270 GCF_000715545.1 Opisthorchis viverrini
TATATATATATATGTATATGTATATATATATATAACACAATAAATTAGACAGCAGAATCCTTATTCGTTGCAGGTGGCCCAACATTTCTTGGTGAGAAAAGAAATGCGATCATTTTCGTGAGGAATGCTCATGAATGCTAACTTTTCAACAACTCGTTCCAATTGATGCGTTTACGGAGCACAGTGTACTCAAACGCAAACAAATTTTGCTTTAAGGGAACTGTTGCATCCAGTTCTGTTGCATGGAAACAGCACAAACGAGAGATTCATCTGGTTTCGGGTGTGTTTCGCAAAACCACATCTGTTTGCAAATTAGTGTACTTCGCCAATTACTTTCAGTCATCATCGTCAAATACATGTTTGGTGGAAAACCGTGGAATGCACCATCCGGTGGACACCAAGAAGAGGCAAATTGACAGTGGAATACGTTTTGCAACCCCATGTGTGTCTCCTAACGGAGATGTCTACTTCGGTTTCTTGTAGCTCACTGACACTTGTTTCTTGTTAATAATACTAAACATTGCAAGCGAATGCTCCCTTTTCCAGTAGGTTGCACTCATTAGCTGGCTGTTGATCATATGCCAGCTGGTCTAACCCCTAGATTAGATAATTGAATTGCTGATTTCCTCCTCGCATTTAATTGTGCAGCAGAGTGGGTGGTACTGTTTCACCTGGTCACGTTCACGCTGGTTCCTTAGCTTATAATAGTTGATTTTGCAGCTTCACCAAAGAGCTGACCGGTCTGCATTCCAATTAGCATGTTTCCAAAACGAGTGTTTTCACTGATAGTTATCCGCGGTATTCAACTCCGATGTAACATATTCAGAAATAGATTTAAAAGCATGGTCTTTGTGGTCAGATGATTTCCTGCCGTGGGAACCGAAGGGTTCGGTGCATACTTTGCAATCCTGCTGCATCACACATGATGCCAGATGTGCTTGTCAAAATCGGGTTGCAAGAGAACTCGCAAAACGTCTCCTTTGATTGGGATACACCGTCTTCCTGGAGTTGAGAGCACCTACTTCGATGTCCTTCATCAAACCTGACCTTATTGCTGTTCGAGATCGCCGTGCAACTGTAATATACATCAGCAGAGTCTCGGATGAGCGCGAAGTGACTCTGTGGAATAAGAAGAAGCAGAAGTACGGTGCTGATGAATATTCTAACGTCATAATCTCAGCCGTACATGCAATCGGTTGCAATATCGTCTTTTTGATTCACCAATCGGTGATCATCCCATCGAGGGATCTGCTTTCCTCAGTCAGCTAAGGCTGTTATTGGACTGGGACTTCCTAAGATCGCAGTCAACGACTTGTGTTTCCTTGCCATTGTTGGCTCTCTGCGTGATTATGACAATTTTATGTTTGGCACATGGCGCCGAATGTACCTGTTTGCCGGTAGATCTCACACCAGACGGAGACCCACACCTTGTGCCTAATATGCTAGTCTTGACCGTGCTAGCGCCTACCGCGCCTTGAAGAGCATTCACCATGTTTCGCCCTTTCTTCGGTTGTTAATCTTCAGACGCGTGTTTCCATATCAAAATCTTTACATACTCTGGGATTCATCTCATCATACTGGAACTGTTCCTAGCATGATTTCGAATGAGACCTTTCTCTCTTGCCTCCCATATTCTCCCGCTACTCTTTCATCGCTTTCGTCGCTTGCATTCACCTTTCTTATGTTTTTCACAACGCTCTTCAAAAGTAAATGATAATGTAAGATGTCCGATGACTGTTATTAGTGGGGTATGTCATAGTGTTTTATCAGTGCATTCAAAGCAGATTTCTAATTGCCCCTAATAGTCTACGTCCACTGGCAAAGATACGATGGATAAATCGAGGAAAAGGATAAAAGAGCACACGTGTCCACCAAAGTTGATTGTATCATCAGTTCACGTCTTTGGAACCATTCCCCGGAGCAACCAACCATTTTTTCGGTTGAGGATGGTCGTTAAGCTAGCGCAGCATTGAAATGGGACTATAGAAGTAAAGATCTAGATTGATGTCTAGCGTGTCTGTAGGTCAACCAGTGAGACTTATTACTTCAGGACTGTTAAAATAACAAAAAAGAGCATAAACAACTGCATAATTTTGAAGACACATTTGAGTGGGCACGGTCGGGTGAGTGTAGAAATGATGCTTTTTATAATTAAGAATACTACGTCTCTTTTGTCCGGAGATTAGGGTACTTCACTACGTCACTAGCCTGAAAATTGTGTTGTAATACCGACTCAGGTTACGCTCGTCGTGGTTGCTTTGTTCTGTTTTAGTCAACGTGGTTGTCTATAAAGTAACCACGTCAGTAACTTCTTAGTGGTTTCTCTTGGGTAAAGTACTTTCAAAAGGGTTGGCTGGTTACTTTGCCCCAGCTTACCGACTGGACTATAAATCTGCTGTAATACTCTTCCACCTACTGGCTCCGTATCACGTGCCATATATCGTTTCCCTGCCGAGTGATGTATTTGCCAAAACTGGGTATGGGAATGAGGTGGTACCAGGGTGGCCCGGTCCTAGCAGCAAAAATTTCGATTTGTCATACCGACAGTCATTTACGTCAGAGACACATTCGTTTATTTACGGGCCGTTTGTGTGCAGAAGAATATTTTTCGTTGTGTGTTGCGAATCAATATGCTCCTCAGTAACCCACTGATGACGTCACCGCGATGGGTGTTGAAACGTCCGCAATCAATTTGCCCAGCACGGTGAACAAACAAACACCTCGTAGATTATCAATAGGAGTATCTTGAAATCCGGGATTCTCGCTGGCGTTGAAGTAGACATATATGGATTAATACAACATACTTAGTGGCTGGTGACGCCGGCTTCATCAGGGCCGTTATGCTGCGACCAGACTACCCACAAAGACATTTGGGGAGGTTTTGCCGGAATCACTCAAGCACTCAACTGGAACCGAATTCAAAGCCCTTCGCGAAGAATTTCCCAAATAATGGCGTGGGTCGTGTGATTAAGGCAACTCTCTGCCATGCTCTTGTTTCCCGCATCAATCCTTGCTACTCTTAATGCGCTCTCTTCAAAAGCTTCATCTCTCGGTGATGCTCACATATTCGGGGCTCTGAGTTCTTGCCATGCTTGTTGCCGTTTAGATATGCGCCTTTTGATTCACGTCGTGCACCGTTAGAAGTTGATCTACTCGGTTTTCCAGAAGTTGTTTATTCACAATTTGTTGCTCTGATATTGCAACTCGTGTTCTAATCGATCTTTTACAGATTGAACAACAGGAAGAATCAAGACAGTTTTGTTTGCGCGAAGAGGTCAGCTATATACTTCCGAGTATCTTGCCTCTAGTCATTATTGCATCCTCCCGATATGGGTTATGGTGCACAGTGAAACGCAGGTCCCGTTACAGAAACGCCTGAAAACTTGCTGTTTTTCATTTCCCTCCCTGTGTCGCTGGAATCTGCACGTGAAAAATTGAGATGATTTTGCTTTCACTGTTGCTTAACTAAATAAGATAAGGTGAGCCGACGTCACACGTGCATTTTAAGAGGGTGGATAATTCTTTTGATCTGAACCCATCATGAAATTTATTCAAACATTTACCCAGAATCTATCGTCATTTTCATTCGGCTGACACTCCGGGAATTTTGGCTCTCTCTTTCTATAACCGCCTGCCACCTGCCATGAATCCATGACTTGGATAATGCAACGTCCAAAAAGAGATTTTCCAGTCGGTGCCCGTGGAGTGACTTTGTATTTGCGCTGCCCCTACTCAATTGGAGAGCTGCCAAAGATGTAGCTGTCCCCCGCCGGCATCCAGTATAAATAGCGCTTTCTGAGACATCAGGCGGTGGTTTGTTCATAAGTGCCACCTGTATTGGTGTTGTCATCACATTGCATTATTTGGTCTCCTGCGGATAGAAATGACATAGCCAGCAATTTAACTTTCTTGAAACAAAGAGAGAAACAGTCTTTCGGGAACGCAGCGATTCGCAATTTGCTTTTAAATGCAGGATGACAAGCTAACATGGTTGACTGCTACTAAACCTTTCTAAGTTACACCTATAATCTGACAAAGCCAAATTTCTAAGTCTCCATGTCATTTTAGCGGCGTGTAGTCGAAAAAGTGAATACCAAAGGGGCTGCGGTAAACGCCGCTACTATATTCCTTTGTTCGCGCGTATAATATATTTTCAAGCCCGCGAAGATGCTCTGTAGTAAGGCACTCCAGAATTAGCTCATTCAAAAAGAGCATATATTGAATGATCGGCAGCCATCTTCCAAACCCGGTGATTGTAGGTTCAGCGGATGGAACCTGAAGGTAGCAGCATTCAGTTTATCGTCGACGGAGCTTTAGTTGACGCAATGACCGTTATTGATATTATAAGCTGTAAAAACCATAATGATAATAACTGACACAGTTTCGTCTGCTGGCCAAACAGGGCAAATTCTTACGCACTAGGATCCGTACCTGGTATGTATGGTAGGCTCACATATTGTTTCATTAAGGGAGATTGAAAAGGGAGCTATGCATTGAAGTCATAGCGGCGGCGAATATCATCAAAATGTTTCTGGCCGTCATCCTCAACCGACTATCACTTAATCTATTTTCAGCATATCGCAAATATGTGTGCTTACAATTGCTGTGCTTCTGTAGTGAATGTAACACATACATCGGTCGGAACCATGTCACGGAGAACCTATGTAGCGTCTTCCACTTGTTGGGTACGCGCCACCCGAGATTGAAAGGGAGCTATGCATTGAAGTCATAGCGGCGGCGAATATCATCAAAATGTTTCTGGCCGTCATCCTCAACCGACTATCACTTAATCTATTTTCAGCATATCGCAAATATGTGTGCTTACAATTGCTGTGCTTCTGTAGTGAATGTAACACATACATCGGTCGGAACCATGTCACGGAGAACCTATGTAGCGTCTTCCACTTGTTGGGTACGCGCCACCCAAGATAATAGATGCATGCTTTCTCAGATCCTCCGTCATATCTAGTTTGTTCGCTTCTTCGGATTGTCCGCTAACACAAATGAAGATCGGCAGAATTTTAGAGGAGCACATTGTGGCTCTCGGTTACTTTCCATTGCCATTTTGTGAGCACTGCTAGTTCTGAATTTTAGAACGTGGTATCTCCTTCCTCCCGCGAATCATGTCAATCCATCCGGCGGTAATAATTCTCTTACATTCTCTAACAGAGCTATTGTGTCGTCGCTGTTCAAATCCGTGTTCGCACATCTTTGCTTGCAAGCAATTTTAAGCCAGCAACGGACGTGACTTTGGTCTTTCCAAATTCCCGAAAAGTGACAAGCCTCTGTCACTTAAACAGCTGCTTCAAAAACATTGTCCCATTACTGACAGTTCAACACAAAGCTATTACCTCAAATAATCATATAGCATGTGCAGGTAACGAATATAAGCAGAGACATGAAACCTCGCATTTCAGGATCAAAATGATAGCTCACCAGAATGATTAAAAACATGCTTGTCAACAAGTTATAGAATTAAAGAAAACGTCTCCGAAATCAAATTGAGTCAGATTCACCGCTGTCACATTGCGAGAAACCACGTACCCACCTCAAAGTAAACTGTGCCAGCCTAACTATGTTACCTTTGCCTAACAGCTCCAATCACACAACCAGTAGATTGATGCAGCCCACAAGCCTTGGGAAATTCCGACTAAAATTGGTGAGCTGTCCGTCTGTATACACTGGTGAGATTGCGCTTGACGATCGAAGACACATCTGAGAGGCTGGAGGAAAATCGCTGTGGGCTAAACTTGTACCCGAAGAAGGAAAGCGCAAGCAACTCAGTTTTACGCTCTTGAGAGTCCGGAGTAGTCACAGGTGATTTTGCATTCCCAACGGAATAATCACCATCTGCAGAATGTTTATTCAATAAGTTTGAAATTTCTGGCTGCCCTATTCAATTTGTAACGTCCCATCTGGCCATTTGAATCACTAGCTCTCTGCGAGTTTACTCGATAAATATACCAAAAACTAACTGAACTGAATCACTATTCTACTACTTTCATTTTTCGACTAATAAAGGTTTTAAAGCCCTGGGCTCTACAAGAGAATAGATACAGACAATCAACAGCAACTGGATGAACAGGAGTACAAGCTCTTCCTGCATCACTCACGGAAAACAACAGGGCCCTCAACATATATGCCCTTTTGAATATCCCGGTTACTTCCACCCGAAAATATAATAGTCCCGTGGAACGAAGAAATTTATTGGAGTAAAATTTACGTGCAAACAGTGCTCAAAGCATTCTTTTATGGTAAATCACACAACTCCCATTCCTCGCTAAATTGGAAAAGTGGAAGCAAATACGGTAAAATGATGAGGACTCCATCGCAAAAGCCATTTCTCATTCAAATATTTATGTCGGATGTACATACGAAGATATTACCAGTGCGGACACGATTCGTAGAAACTTCCTTCATGTGTTACCTAAGCTCCTTTCTCAACGCCGTCCTTGCAGATGAACATCTTCAAAATAGCATCTTTTATACACAACAGCGTTTAACTAACTTGGCAAGCAATAAACTAAAGCAAAGCGACTGTGATATAATAGCACACTTGAATGGTGTGTCCGCTTATTATGCGTAGTTTGCGCTCAATGGTATTTACGCCCTTAGTAGTTTATACCCTAAGATTTCAAATGATCAAGAGTGAAGCTAAGCTGATGAACTGTGTATGTCTTTTGATTTAATTTGAACCTTAACTGTCAGGCAAGGTGGACATTTCAATCCTGAGCGCCAAACTAACACCAGCAATGTCATTATATGATTTGACACAAACGACCACAATACTGAAACAACAGTCTGGTCTTCTTGATGAGCGTGATTTTTAAATTCTGTCTGGTTACAGTTGACTGCACTGTTAAAAGCAACCTCTAGCAACCAGCATTATAGTAATTTGCTCATACACGAGTGCAAACAATGATCTATAGCTTTATGTCATCATTTTTTTCACCAGACTGGCATTCATCTAGGTGATAACAGCACCCGAGCGTCGTATTCTGCAGTTTTCCGAAGGTATGATATTGGACATTTTATTGTTCATCATATCTGATAAATACGGTTTAATCTGGTTAATTTCACGAGGTGTATGAAAGACAGCTGTTTGTTAGTTCAATGTTCACGTTTGTTCACTTCCATTGGGACAAGGCTTCAGTTAAGTGGTTTCAGATTATTGGTCCTTAATTACGATGTTTCACCATCCCTTTTCAGTACTGACGGATACCTAAGCGATAAGGTATCAGATGAGGGCAAAACTGGTTCGCAAATTGGCTCCTTAGTTTGACACTGGAGGTCGTCAAACCGCTCGTATTTCACGCAACAATGTGGTCGTACAAGGCATCGAACAAGATCATAACGTTGCTTCCTTGGCCTCCGGACATAAAAAAACGTAAGTACTACGATAAAATAAGTGACACAGCAAAGGTTGCGTACGAGCTGAACACTCGCTGTAGAAGGTTGCTGTTAATCGTTTTTGCTCTTGAAATTACCAATATTTGCCAACTGTTTGATTAACAGACTGTTGGTTAATTTTGCCCCGGCAAGAAGCTCATGCTTGGGGATGTTGCAATAACGTGGATAGTTTTTGTTCACTGCTTTAGGAAATCATCTTCAGGGTAGCATTCCTGGTAACACAGCCGCTGGTTAGTGTACTCATCATATATGAACGCTCCGGTATGAAATGTTTCACATCGTATATTCTCAGAATAGTGAGTAAGAAACAACTAAGTCACCCGCAAAACAGGTCGTAGAAGTAGCAAGGTTATAGTAACTAACGATTTCACAATCCTCAAAGTTGAACGTATTAACCAACATTTGACTCCTCATTCGATGCATGTGGTGTTTGGTATAAATGCGGATTTTCGTACAGATCGCAGGCTAGAATAGAGTTATTCATAGATTTTGCTAGCCCATCCAAGAAGAGCTGCCGTTCGGAATATTTGTTGAAATTCTCCGACAACCCATAAACACATATCGCTTTCACGAAATTTCCTATAGCGAATTCCATGTTATTTGGCTTCGTTTTTGGGGGTTATTCCTCCACGTTCTGCTAGTAATTAGCCTACCTATTATATGCGTTCTTTACATTTATATCTGCCTCTCTCTGTATTAAAGACCAGTGCAGCATAGAGCCTGTGGGGCACTAGATTAAAAGAAATGGAGGCGCAAAGCTATGCTGAGATGACGACATTGACCGAGTTCTCAGTTTTCAGTTACCTAAGCCTACAACCACGATTCTTCCTCGCTTACTGAAGGAAGAATGGCTAACAACCAGTATATAATCGGCCTTTTTGCAAAATCATCCAAGTGCGGGGATTACTCGCCAGCCTTGATGAATATGATACAAAGTTTCATGTCCTGATGAGTGCTTTTGTAAAGAATCCTGTGGGGATGGTCAACCAAGGAAAAAGCGGGGCTCACCCGATAGCCACATTTGACTCTTTGAAGGAGAATGGTACCAGCTACTTCTCTGTCGCTGAGACTCAGAATATTGCTTAATCGAGTGCCTTTTATAAATCTAGTGTGACGCGGCCGTCCTCGCCTTTGATTATAACGGATGCATTTGTTAATTTTGGTTTTCCAACGCATGTTTCTGGCATCCTGACCAATGCTGCTTCACACTCGGCTGCTTCCATATCTTTACTACCAAGACTGAATGAAAACGGAGTTTCCGCGAGAATTGTATGTCAGTTGACTTCTAACACGGGTTCAACAAGGCGTTCTCTGAAGCGTTCTTGTACACTAGACGTTTTTACTATGCTACTCGATTATTACAGAAAGGACTTCACTGTATTTTACTTGAGAATGCGATCATTTCATTATCAAACGGTCAACATTTCGTATTAACCTAGTCGAAATTATTCAGGACCCTGAGAGAAGAAATCAAGAAAATGGAAGCTGACCATTACGGGTTGCACGTCGGTAGAAATGCAGCGTCTTATTTATTCTAGATCGAGCTAGTGTTAAATGATCCCATCCCTCCCCATGGATTGGCGATAATAAAATGACATCTCCGCTTGAAAGATCTGAACGATGTTGCATTTGAAGTTACGTAAAACGTACCTCGGTGTGCTTTTTTAAAGGAATGATATAGAGTTTTACCGTCAAAGTCGTTACCTGCCTACACATATCCATAAAATCATGATGGCTCTTGTAATTGTACTAGTCCAGAACGTTGTGTCTTATTACCGCGTTTTTTTTCGGCGAATAAACTGACTTTTGTGGGTGGATTGGTGTACATAATTCTCCATTGTTACTGCCATGGAGAATACACTGAAGAGTGCATGCTTTTATTCGATCTTAGTCACCCATATAATGGATTCATGTGAAAAATGAAAAAGTTGCTGCTGATGGATAGACCAAAAATTAAGCATGATGTGCAACATAAGTTGCTGTCACTTGCAAATGCAAACAACGATTTGGAGAGACTTTATCCCATTTCCACAAAACTCTGGAGGGTTTCCCTTGAAGCTGTAGGCGTTTGGACGCAGGTGCTCTGTTGCCGCGATTTTTCCTTCAATCCGGTGTTAAAAATTAATATCAAAATCGGAAACCGCGTAAAGGTAACGTTACACTTGTGTGTCACTTGTAAAACCGGAAGAAGATCGCTTTCTACATTTGTGTTGATACCGTGGCGACTCACATTTTATGGAAAGTTACTGTTGTAGGAGAAGAAGGCATAGATGTGTTCCCTTTTTTTGTAGCTAGGTATCCAATTTAAAAATGAATTCGAAACAACTTTCTGGTAAGACTCGCAATTCGGTGTAATAATCGGACTTTCAACATAAATGGCAAATGTCCAACTAGAAAGATGATCAGAAGGTCTACAGTGGTACACTCGATTTGGGGCGTGCCAACGCCTCTGTGTGGCGCAATCAAGAACTATTTTAATCTTGCTTCTCACTATACTGCGCTCAAAAACTTGAGGCAAACTGTCACGAAAACATGTTGGCCTTACGGGGAAATTGACTTTGATCATTCTTGATTGCGTCTATCAAGCCTTGTATGGTAAAATAAACCAAACAAGCAGCTACATCCTGCCACATCATGGGCACATATGGAAAGAAGTTCACCAGGCCACATGCTAAAAGCTGAGTAGTTTCGTTTTTCAAACCTGTGTGCACATGTTGCCCCATGGCCTACAGGTTTCTGGTTTGAAAGTTTCACGCACGAGGTGCTGAGGGGTCAAGATAGAACAGATATCGTGTGCGATTTCACGAATTTCACCCATTATACTCAGGTAGGTTTACTCCCGTTTTCATTTTACTGGCAAAATGCAAGAACAAATCGCGGCAAACCTGAAAAACTCCTATCACTATTAGAACACAAGCAAAGTCTTTAAGATAATCATCATTGTCGACAACGAACATACAAAATAGGCTATAAATTCTCCGAAAGCCTATTTTTGTTAATCGAAATTCATCCAACTACTGAAAAAGCTCTAGACTGATTCTTGTGTCAAAACATTGTGCTCCGCTTTTCATGCTAGGGTACAGAATGCATTATTGAATGCAGATGAACAATGAATATGTATAAAAACTATCCAAGTAATGGTTGGCCCCACAACCATCCGAAATGTGCAAACATTTTGTTCACCCTGCGGTGCTAATCATATAAATTCTGTACTCGTGATTTGTGTAACCTTTAATTATAAAAACCAGCACTGCTGCATACAATATACGTAGCTATATCGTAGCCCATTCAAACGCAATCATCCAAAGCGAGCAACCATTTTGCCTTGTTCTCCGACAAATCACAGGAAGAGGCACATAACCGTTTCGCTGTCAAAATTATTTAATTTAAGATCAAATGATTTGATATTTACAAACTTCAACGTGCAAATGTGTTCTGGTTTTATATGGAGGCCTAGATTATATATGTGCTGTTCCCGAAAATGCATAAACACTACAACGGGACTCACCGATATCATCCTTGAATTCAACTGAAACACCCAAGCACCCATATATAGTATGAAGAAGATTGAACTGCCATTTCTGAGATGTTTAATTCATTTATACTTATTGGCGACCTACTTCGTAGCGTGTATCCACGAAATTCGTCTGAAATATATCCAAATAGTATCCTGAATACAATTGCGTGATCAGAAATAGGGGGTAAAATATATACAAGTCAAGCGAATGGCTATATTGATTGGGGTGTCTATTGCCGTAATAATGACTGCCGATGATGGCGGGCCCCCACAGTTGTCATCAAATTACAGTTAAATCAAAGGACACGTTTAATGAGCAAGTACCACAACGTGAGTTGTTGAATGATCCGAAGAGTACAGGATATTTTGTCGAATTTATTATCCTATAAATATTTGCACAGTAAGTGCACTTGGCTGCAATCATATGTTTTCATTATAAAGACGCACAATGCATAAATAACCTTTTGTGTTTAGGGATGGCGCACCATGTTTACAGCAGTTTCACCTCGGTTGCATCAATTAAAGGGACGCATAAGTCACTATGACTAGCATGTAGACTGAGAATTCGCAGAGAACTGTTCAACTGTTTCGCGGATAATGCAAACAATACTAGTGAAAGGAAGGCCTTCGCTGCGGAGTTATTTATTCGGAAATGACAACTGACCGGTCACAGACCATTGAACAAGGAAAGAAAACACTAATCTGCATTTTAGTTACAAAAACTGGACAAAGGTCTTCTCCCGAACGAGTCTTCCTGGCGATTCATTGCCTCCAATCTTTCGTCGGTCAAATAAAAGCAAATGTTACAAAGTGACTCCGCGAATTCCGCAACACAATTCCATTTTTCAATCGACGCAAAGGAAGATTCTACGAACAACACATACTACTCGCGTGCCTCCCGATCAGTAGTATCACCGTTACACTAGTATGAATATGTATATATATATATATACATATGCGTAAATGCCCCACAAAGATCACTGATGGTGATTCCGACAGGAAAGCTAGTGTATCAACCGCGCAAAAGCCGCCTCTGTCAACTTGATTAAGCCGTCCGGTTAATGGAGGTACATGAGGTAGGGACACGGTTAACCCAATGAAGATGGCCTGTAGGCCTGATTTTCCGAAACGCAGCCACACAATGTTCGGAAAACTTAAAAGCACGAGTGCCGCTTATATCGGCCAACCTCCTTGTAGTTCGATGTTTCCGATCGAGCAAACGGAGAGCCGCGATGATCCCCTCCTGCAAGCTGAACAGCACCAGCAGCCCCATGATCCCTCGTAAAACCGTTCATTCATTTTGCCATATCCAAGTTTTCCACTACCGCGTTTTCGCCAACACGCGTTATGTAAAAATAACGCTCAGCTTCAGGCAAATTATAGGTGCGTAACACGACTCCGTTAGCTTTGCTCACCAAAAGGAATACATACCTGCTTGAACACCAAAGTTCTTAACATTTCATTGCGCATTCGTTTTTCTACAAGATTCCATCGGTATTTCCTTAATATTTCGGAACAATAATCGTAAACGCACTTTTCTTCTGAAAGTAGCCAGCTTAAACATTGTCCACTGTTCTTCCCTAGAATTGCAGAAATTCATTTGTTTGTCCCTCGTACTCTGACGTGGGCCTGATACACAAACCAAGAAACTGACGCGTGTGGGACAATGAAGGTGTTCTGATTGTTCATATTGTGGCAAGGTACTGGACAGTTTGAGCCATGAATGTAAAGGTTATCATGATTAGACATGTCTCCCCGGGGTAAAATCAAACATTCAGTTGAATTTTACGCTACCGTTCTGTGAAGAACAAATCCGCCACTAAGCTCAGTGTGCTACAATACTTTGTATTTTTTTATTGGAATACTCTACATATCACCCTGGGAATTTACTAAACTCTTGGGAGAATCTGGCTCCCCTCGCAATATCTAGGAGACCTGTTTATAATATACCAGGAAAAAATGTTTCATGGAAATTTTAAGGGATATTGTAACTTACATTCCACGAAAGATCCCTTCCTGAGTGTCTCTGTGAATTTGGATATGTGTAGAATAGGCATTGGAGACACGCTTCATCATCGACAAGGTGAAACCGAAATTCCTGTCAGTCCATACATGGAAGAACGTACCGTGCCATTTTACGAGGGCAGAACAGGCTCGTGTGATATTGCTGATTATTTGACCAGTTAACCTCTTTGAACAGTGTGGCTGACCAAGTACGTCTCAAATTGTTTTAGGATATACCTCGAAATAACCGATGAAAAATTGCCAACCAAGCGACCCGTCAAGTAAGTCTGAATGTGACCGGAAAGCTTTCTTCCATTTTTGATACGGATGAGTGATCCTTACAGAAAAGCGCACGGGTTGTCAAGCCTGGAAAACGCAATCACTTTTGAGCAGCTTTACGTTATGTTGTGTAGCATAGCTAACATACGCCCTTCTGAAAATTTGTGCAGCCGGGCGTTGAAGAAGTATACTTCTTGGAATTTTAGTGAACGTCGACAGATCAAAGATACCTAAACCATTTCTGCAACACGTGGATGGGATTCATTTGAAGTCTTTTGATTTTGTATTGGTAAAGCCCATTTTCTGCTGTGTTTAGAACGCTAATGCTAGCGCAGATTCCAAACAAGAAACATTTGTAAACAGAAAGGTGTAAACGATCGCCGAATTCCGATCATCCAAACAAGCTCTGCTCAGGAAACCAAAAACTGCAGCTACATTCGTGCGTTTCAACACCTCCAAATTTGTCACTGGATTTTTAGGGTATTTCTCCAAACTCATTGTTAAAAATTTTCACTCACTCTTAGCAAACGCTGGGGGACTTTGAGCTAAAAAGTGATGTTATTGTCGTGGTGCTGTTGTTGATGAACATGGGCAAGGTTAAATTCTTTAATTTATAGAACGATTTTTTTCAGTCGCGTCATTTTGACAGTGTTCAATGCTCATTCGTCGTATCTGCTAATTTTAAAATATTAATTGATTGCTGTAACTTAACGTCTTTCAAAGTACAAATATTTGGTTTGCACACGTATCTGTTTCAAAGCCGAACATTTGGGGTGCTCGAATAATATTCAGCAGAGTGACTTGAGTTAGCAACTCAGATTCACTATAACGTAAACTTTGCTGCACACCGATAAGTTTGCCGGAAACAGCCTATCTCTTTGGTACGTGCGCTATCTGCATATTTCCTCTTTCACAGTTTACTCTGTTTAATTGAAATCGATTTTGCTGCTCTGGAAGGAAATGAAACGGAATATTTGAACGACGATCGACTGTCGACATAAGGAAGTTAGAACTGTCCTGGATAAAAATAGTTGCCACATTATAAAAACGCTGGGATTTGGTGCCTTTCACTGAGAAATTCTGCTTAAACAGCCGTGGGCGATGTAAGAAATTGATACAAATTGGTTGGTGAGCCCTTTTATCAAGTAACTATGCTTATACTCTCGTAAAACTTGCAGGCCACCATCGATCGCAACATAGCTACAGCAAACTTACCCCACGCTGAAAGCAAGAGTGCACGGTTTGGTGAGCAAACATTTTCTCAAAACACTCTATTTGGTTTACAACATTACAAAGTTCTTTGAATTGTCACGCGTGATTTTGCCAAAGGCGCAATTATATCGGGATACCATTACATTTTAACAACCGTTGTGGAAGATTTGCCTGCAAAATTTTACTCGCCACAAAAGTGGGCCAAAATCATCCAGCTTAACTTGTGAAAAGATACGTATAAAAATCATCTTCATATACTGACGATTACAAGACAGACTCGATGTTTTCGCGAAGCGCCTTGACAGAACATTGTCGGATTTCAATGACGTACGGCTAGTGCCTCGGCCGTAGTCAAATAACGCTGTTGGGTAGATGCTAGTAGCCCTTTGTGTGCACCGTAATAGACACAAAATGACTCACACGGAATGAACAAGTGTTCAGTGTCATCTTGGCGGGAGAAATTGGCCGTTCCGTTGAGTCTAATAGTATACCGCTGGGGAGTTGCAGATGTATTCTCTAAGAAATTCGCCGCGTCGTGTATCCCAAATTCTCGCTGAATAACAGGAAGAGAATNAGGAAGAGAAGAGTATAAACATATTCAATCAACGCTTTCTTTTAATCCCTACAATGCGCGTTTCTGGTTGGTTCTCCGCGGTCTTTGTTTACAACCTACCTCTTCTTAACTTGGACATCAAAGAAAAGATGGAAGTGTATCCTTTTAGATGACAGCAACCGCGTTATCTGTGGTCCGTCAATGTGGCTGGACAGCCTGCGCAGAAGCGTTCCATAGTATTTATTGTACTGGCATCACCTAAAATACTGACCAATTTCACCTAAGACTTGCCATTTGTAGTGGGTTTGTAGACAACAGGCATTTTAACTCACTTCACCAGGAGCGTGTACAGAGGCATAGGCACGGCGCCGTTTTTGAGCTTGGGAGACCAGTTCGTACTTCCGATTGCTTCCCATTCGATCGAAGATGGTGCTGTTTACGTCGGTGAGAATTGTTGAACTGCAGCTCTCAATGAAAACGCGGTTTACCCCAGTATGTCTCGGCTAACACCGTTGACGCCTAATGCCGGTGGCGATGCGGTTTTGATAATCTTCTGTAATTACCACACTCTTAGTTACTTGCGGCCACTAAAAATGACCAAGTGACCAGCGGGCACGTTTGTAATGGCCAGGTGGAATCTAGGCACATTCCATTTGTACCTTTCGAGACATCAGCTGAACTAACCTACCCACAGTGTTATTTTCAGAGGCAGAAAAAATTATCATCTAGGGTAAAAGGTTGCAACCCCATAAAATATACTCGAACCAAAACAACCACATTCATTTTTCTGATTGCTTACTTAGTCCCAAGCGTTCAACTAGTGCTGCAGTTGCAAAAGAAAACAAAAATAAGTAAATGTGTTTCCCAAGTAGCCGCCAGTAGCGGAAGATTCTCTCCTAAGCACAATTATATGAATCCACTCTTTATAGTGTTACCTGAGATAGTCAGGGCTTTTTCACTTCATGAGAAAAGGCCCTCTCCAAATTAGCGGTAAACACCATCACAAGACAGCAATAAGCGCTCGTGATACGATCGCGGAAATATTATACGATGTAATAGATCATACCTTGTTTCGCCCAGAGACTCGGTAACAAATCCATCTCCATGATGCGTTTTTTACCATCAGGAACCTATTTTTTACTTTAACGGTCACCCCGGATGAGGTTTCCAACGCCACCAACAAAGTGTGCAAACCTCAGGGCATTTAACCTCAAGTTATAACACTTAGGTTCAGCCCAGATATTTTCTCCTTACGTTCACCCAAACCACATGGATATTTCGTATTTTGCGATGGTTATCCTAACGATTCAAAAATAAACCCGGTCAATACTTTACACAAAACCTCCTGAAATCAAGCTGTGATCGTGACATGAAAACTGCTAAATTTTACACCAAATTCGACAGCCAATGCAGATTGTCCACGAAGTCCGCCAACCCTGTAGAAATCTCCGTTGCAGTTTTCAGCTACAAGAAAAATGGCTTGAAGGCGGAACTGAAACCCAACACTTTGAAACGCCGAAAATTCCGGCTGCGAGTACGACAGAAATTTAGAAGCCTGCATGTAGAAATAGGGTTACTCGATATCTACCAAATTATGAGTGTATATTGAAGCCTAATTAGTGTCGCGTGGCACACGCGTTTTCCACCATCATTTATTTGTCACAATTGACGCAGTGGTGCAAAATGCACGTATCTTGCTACAGCGATTTTCTGATATATTTGCAAAGCCACAGTTAATTACTGACCCAAGCTCCGGCTTGTAAGATTCACCGGAGGCTAAAACGGATATACTCAGACATGTATGCACAAACATGTGAGAATGATCACGCTGCAAAAATGTTCGATCTAAAACGATAAAACGAAATGGAAGTTTAGTTTTTCGAATTACCGAAATAAGACCAGTGTAATTGCTTGTATGCAGTCGGCCATGGATTGCATTTACTGGCGGAAACACTCCGCGTTTTAAATTTCAAAAACGTTTCCAACTGCGAGAATTTATCGGCGTGTATCACCACCCGCTCAGTCTGCGATCAAGACGTACAGGCCACAATCAGAGTGATTAAGTCATGACTCGGAGAGAATGGGTGGATTGGTTACTAATTTAAACTCTCCTGCTGTCTCGCCAGCACTAATTATTACAAGGTAACTGAATTAGCAGCACCTGAAATCTGTGCAGTTTCAATTTTGCATAGAGCTAATGCGAGAAAATTTGTAGTTTCAAGTGTTTCTTTGAGTGTGGGTTACTCAAAATTCACATGGGTCACCCACAAATAAGTTGCTCGAATTAATAATCATTCGAGGTTTGGCACTCAGAATCCTCAAAATGTGTGTATTCATTAAGGAGTTCTCGTTGAACAAATATGACCGTCCTAAACTCCATGTAGAAGTTTAGAGCTTTGTTTACATTTTAGCTTACAGAAAGCCTTCAGCTCATTCTGTACATGTGCACCTTGCCGGGAAGATCAAAGTGGACCTCAACAGGCTATAGTGTACCACGAATATGAGCGAATTATTTCATCCCACAAAAAAGGAACTGAATAAACAAGTCTCGTACCGCGTTGTACATAACCCGAAAAATTTGTTCCTATGAAGTTTCAAGGCAAGAACACGTTTGCTAACACGAGAAGCAAATTCCTGAAATGTTCACTTACATGGTCCAGTCGAAGCTGCAGAGTGAATGCAGACGGATTTCAAAGTTTAACTCCACTAGGTAATCCAACATTGTGGCAGCATTTCCAAACAAACACTGCATTATGTTCCATAGCACCCAACTGTTGCGATAGTCCTAATGGGTGTAATTGTACGTCTGACATAATGATGCATCGCCATGTGCTTCGAATAACTCGAAGGTCCAAGGAGTAGATTATTACTCCTTCCCGCTATATTTCTTGTATGCTGTACAAAATCGGCTCTTTAAAGCCTAGTTGTTCTGGTCATATTAATTACCTGCTATTACTCATGGCTCAACCACATATAGCATAAGCGTGAGCATTTCCGTCATTGGCGATCAGTACACTTTTTTCCGCAACTACAAGCACGCAGTCTCCAACCCTAAGAGGTGTTGTTCTGCAGATCAGCTCGACCAGGCTCGTCTCGAATTAATTGTTTTTTATTAATGCCTTGAACTTATTGCGTGTTTCTACCGTGATCCCCAGTCTGAATAACTGATTGATAGCCCGATAACCAGAGAATATCAATTATTAACAAAAAGGTGACACCAAGAATCGAACTCGTTGATCAAGGTCGAGTAGGGAGCAGCCGATGGAATCTCTCTCAACAAAAGCTGTGTTTTGGTTGGCTGCTATACATTCCCGCTAAGATCGGAGCTGGTTATCCAAATAGGAAGCAAACGTGATTCCATGTTTACAAAAGTGTTCCCAAAAAACGTGGGATCAGGAGACTCGTTAGAATTAACCCAACCATGTGTTTTAACTCGAGGATCACTGATATATTGTTCTGTCTAATTTTTTTTCTGCAGGTCAAGACTTTTTTCTCAAAAATAGCATGTTGTGACTTGATCACGTCTTGCATGCGAGATATCGTTCATTAGGTGCATTTTGTTGATCAGTTCCATTTCACTCGTTCAATAGTCAATGCCTATCTGCTCCAAAGCAATCAGTTTGCTGGCATCGGAACTCATGTGAAAGCATGTTGGCTCACCTTGGATGGTGTGAAACGAACCGTGGGTTTGACGTTTTCAAGCGTGCTGATCTATCCCGGTGCTTTTCAACTTGAACTGAAATCACTTTTCAACTGCGAAATATTCTAGAGTTACTTGAATGCCGCAACTGGACAAAACATTGAAATCCACAGCTGATTTTGAATTCATTGTTTCTTTAAAGCGAAGATGCTGATGAACATATAAACCCGACGAGAGAAAACCGCTGGCATGATGACATGCATGTCTGTTATGCCATTTTTCATGTAACCGAGGGCCATGCATTTTCATTGGAGGGTGAAAAATGGGTGAACAGTGAACGCTTTCCTTACAATCAGCCGTTCAGAACAAACTTCTCCGCACTGTGGAAAACTACAAGACTAGGAACCTTTGCTCTCATCAAAAGCTACCGCATTTGGGATGTTGCGCAAACATTCGGAACAAGATGGTCGAAGCATTTAAGAATGTAAACTTGGCGGTCACATTAGATTTTTGACAAATTGGAGACCGTTTTACTATCCAACTTGTCCAACATTAATATCATCCATTATATTTCATTATTGGGGGGAGAAAATGAGGATCAAAAAGCATATAGATTCTCTATTTCCACCGGCAGTTTAAAATTCAAATTTGGTGAACCAATTAAATGGTTTGTAAATTGCCCAATTCAATTGGGACTTGTTTTATTACAGATGGCGCTTGGGAAAACAAAATCAACAGCTCTCACGGTTCAGTTTTGAGAACGGAATGGAAATATTACTTCCCGGTATTAAAATATTCTCGAATACGTACGCGGTTCTGGTCCATAAACGTCCACTTTTCGATTGGAAACAACGGAAAGCAATATACTTGTAACGGAAATGTGCATTTATCATTGAGAAATAGTTTGTATTGTATTTAGTTTAGTTCGTTTGATAATTAACCTAAAAACTATTTTCCATCCGCTTTCCTGGTCCGATGTAAAGCGTGCGCTTGAAGTGTGGTGAAGAGTAAAAACTGGGAAAATGAACTGTTTTTCAATACAAAAGATATTAACACTGCACATGAGTGGGTAGCTGATCATTTAAAAATATCTGCCATATCACCGTATCCCGGATAACTGGATCAATACAATATTATTGCTAATTATATAGTGCTACTGCATGACTGGGTGGGCTCGAAACCCTGCTTCATGCCTGAGGATGACGCGATTGATATAGTATATGAATTTGTTTACCTGGGCAGCTGCATCATCCCCGGTATTCTGGCGAAAAATAATATTTCTATCCGGATCGGGAGGGCCAGAACAGCGCCCGTGAACCCACGTCAAGTGTTGCGTGGGATTGACATCAGCCTCTCTCTTAAGAATCTCGTTTATTATGCTGCGGTGGGCTCCATTTTACTATACGGATCAGAATCCTGGCCGCTGCGCGCTGAGGAAGTTAAAATACTTACCGCGTTTGACCATCGATGTCTTCGGAGCAGGGCCCGAGCAACGGAACAACGGATCAGCAATTCTGAACTTTGTTGAATGTTAATCGGGAGCAATACTTCATCCTCGATAATTGAACTGATCACATTGCACACGTTGGGCTGGCTTAGCCACGTGCTGTCAGTCGACCGACTTATTCAAGGGGTTCTTTCCGCACAACGGCGCGAAGGTTGGAAGAGAGACAGAAGCGGTAAAGCAATCAGCTGACAGCGAAGTTTGAAAGTCGTCGCCGGCAAACTCGGCTGCGCGGGTCGCTGCCGGCTTCAAGAATGGGAACCCCGAGACGGGCCACATCAATGGCTAGAGGCATTGTCAGACATGACCCAGTCGCGCCATTAATGGCGCTGGTGCATCATGGCCAATGATTTCAATGGATAGCTCCTTTTTCACCCCATCACACTTGACGGCACATTGACTGTGCTGAATTTATGCACCAATTCACCTGCTCCCGCCTGCAATGTGCAGCTACAAATCATCGGTGAACGAAACTGAGTGCGCGGTTTTTACAGGTGAAAACGATGGTGGTGGTCCAAGGAAAATCCACAATAACCCTGGATCGAATGTTTACTTGACTGAATAAGCGAGATTATTTCACTGCTGGCAACATGGCATCATTTAACCTTGAGACAGCTATGGTGAAAAGAGTGGCCATTTTACAATTCCTGTGAGATGAAAAATCTTAATCCCCGATGGTATTCTTTTCAGGCTTGGACGTGAAAAAGGGTAAATCAATTGTAACCTGCTAATACGCGCGTGACGGTGAATGCACCTGATGAGGTCTGCCATTAGTACGTTTTCTCGTAATCCTGCTTCGTGTCTTTTCAAAAGTCAGATTGATTACAGAATGGGTGAACTGCTTTACAGCATTCGTTTACAGAATGGGTGAACTGCTTTACAGCATTCGTTTATAGGGTAATAGTCGAAAAATATCCTGGGAAAGCATAGGAAGGCGCGTTCCAGAGAAGCATATAAATTCAGTTCCTATGGACCAAGATGCGTGTGAAAGTCTTGCTTCCCTGACCAATAGTGTGACATAATTCACTGTGTGTTTACTGATAAACGAGTGCGGATCAAAAGCATCCTTCCTTTCACCCAGCAAATAGCACATGAAATTTGGAAAGAATCATATGCCAGAAAATGCAAAGAGCTGTGTTTTTAATACTTTTGTTTGTTGGCTGTCTAAATAACCAACCCCCCGACGAACAGAATTAGATGAAAAAAACCACACA
>NW_008751793.1:1186604-1194938 GCF_000715545.1 Opisthorchis viverrini
AGGAAAATCCACAATAACCCTGGATCGAATGTTTACTTGACTGAATAAGCGAGATTATTTCACTGCTGGCAACATGGCATCATTTAACCTTGAGACAGCTATGGTGAAAAGAGTGGCTATTTTACAATTTTGTCCTGTGAGATGAAAAATCTTAATCCCCGATGGTATTCTTTTCAGGCTTGGACGTGAAAAAGGGTAAATCAATTGTAACCTGCTAATACGCGCGTGACGGTGAATGCACCTGATGAGGTCTGCCATTAGTACGTTTTCTCGTAATCCTGCTTCGTGTCTTTTCAAAAGTCAGATTGATTACAGAATGGGTGAACTGCTTTACAGCATTCGTTTATAGGGTAATAGTCGAAAAATATCCTGGGAAAGCATAGGAAGGCGCGTTCCAGAGAAGCATATAAATTCAGTTCCTATGGACCAAGATGCGTGTGAAAGTCTTGCTTCCCTGACCAATAGTGTGACATAATTCACTGTGTGTTTACTGATAAACGGGTGCGGATCAAAAGCATCCTTCCTTTCACCCAGCAAATAGCACATGAAATTTGGAAAGAATCATATGCCAGAAAATGCAAAGAGCTGTGTTTTTAATACTTTTGTTTGTTGGCTGTCTAAATAACCAACCCCCCGACGAACAGAATTAGATGAAAAAAACCACACACGCCTAAAACAAAAGTTTAATTATTGAAAATGATTGCAAACAAAAACATGCAGATTTATTCAGCCTAATCTTACGTGAATTTGGATTCTCGTAGTATTCCACTAGAAATAACAAGCGCGATAGCTTGATTAGAATCGCCAGTATGCAACTGATCGAAAAAGTAGTACCGTTAAAATGTGGAACGATACATGCACCCGAAAGCCCATCAAACGCAACTCATCAGGGCAGACGAGCAAATTTTGCGTTAGTCACCGTCCAGAAAAGTGCGTTATCACTCGCATAATACGGACACCTGAATCCGCATAACCAAATGCTTGTGACGTAGATAATAAAATGTAGTGAATTGGGCAGAAGTAACAGTGCAGCACTTACCTTCGACTAGCCTTAAACGCCAACCTGAAATTGTAACAGTTTGGTGAACGCACGGAATAAATTAAATAATAATAATGATAACAATAATAATAAGATAGCGGAGATTTTAACTGTCGACCTCTAAGAAAACTGCCTTCTTACCATACCAGCTTGATGTAATCTTCAATATTAATGACAATAATAATAATTAATCGTTCAGCTCTCTCAGCATTTCGGGCCTGGGTGCCGTGCAACTCGGTGGAATCAGGAGCACTGGAACACTCTTAAGGGCACGCCTGGACAGCGGAAGTCGAGAGACAAACGAGGAAGATCTGAAAGTATGTAAACAATCAGCGGACTCTCGGAATAGCAGGACTCTCTTGAAAACAAAGAATCAAAAGTTTTACAGATGTTGTACACGTCCCTGTCTTCATTATGTATCATATATGCATGTATATGTATGTATGTATTATATACCTCGACATATTGCCCTACTGTTAGCTGATGAGGTACATGAAACACCCTCAGTCATATGTTGCCCTCGAGTAGGCACGATCCGTCGTAGTACCGTATTCATTCAACATTATCCATCCAAGCATTAACTCTTCAGTTTATGGATGCTCAATCAAAAGGGTCTCATATACTATAGACAATATAATCGCCATAAGGATTCTCAACCCAGATTGATTTAGAATAATGATGACATTAGGAACTGGCTTCCTTACGCGCAATCGCCGACGCGTTCCGGTGCTCTCTCAAGCAGACTAGCAAGATGAAACGAATTGCTTCCAAGGTTTGTACACATATAAACTCGATGTTTTTGACTCAAACGCTTTGGAGCTTTTCTAAAGTGTACTTGAAGGTTCCTATGGCGGTTTTGACGTGCCGAATCCGATAGCTCATGAAAATAGCCAGCGTGCTAAACGCGAAATTGTCGGGTTTTCCACACAATAACCTGCAGCAGCAAACGATGTATAGATAAAACAACTTACCTCTGGCATCTACGACCACAACTAGAAACAATAGCAATTAATTAACGATTACTCAGCCATGTTTCTTGGTAATTTGACGTAGATTGGCTACGCACTTCGGGGGAAATCTTGAGTGTGGTTCTTAGGCAAACTGAAACCCGTTATGTTACAGCGAACAGTCTTGTTGGGAAGCTTCCGGTATTTCCCAAAATTTTCAGGTATACTATACATGATAAACATGTACCACACACGTCGAATTTGGATAAAGTTTTATACACTACCTTAAATTATATATTTTGCCAACGTATCACCTCTGTTAGACATAGAATGGGAAATTTGTCGCATTCAAAAAATTTCCACGAAATACCAAACCTCCTAGGAACCACCTGCGTAAAAGGCAATGAACCTTATAAATCTTACTCTAAAGGCAAACCAGATGGATGTCTCCCAAATATATGCGTTTGTCTCGCACCAAAACATTATAAGTATCAACGATACTCGCCGAAGTCCCAAAATGAAGACTTTGAAATTTGCGAAAAGACGTGTTGGAATAGAAGCTTATTTCGAGATTCGGCCATAAAGGCTGCAAACCATTGCTGAACTTGACAGAGGTTGCCTTCATTGTCCCATATCTGCAGAGACAGCCATCACAGCATTGCAGCTGTTCAAGCAATACGCTAAAATTTGCTCGTGGTGTCATCAGTGGTTATTAAGGCCGTTATCTAAAACATACCCGCTTAGGTGCCGGTGGTGTGGGTGAGTGTGGCATACCGATTACACCGCTCAAGCGTAAACCCGTTCCCCCGTTCACAGATGAGAATTCAGATGGGTCTAATGCGCGCTCGTAGGACGGCGTTAGCACGTTCTCCTCGCATCCGAAGTGTCCGGAGTTCAAACACTGGCACGCCCGTTGGATATGCACTAATGATAGGTCCTAATTAGAGCGAAAGTCGAGTCGATTGCTCCCCTTTTCGGTAGATTCACCAACATAATTGGTTCAGGTCAGCAGGATGGCTGTTCGAACGACAGAACCGGAAATGTGAACAGGAATACGATTGCCTTAAACAATTTTAGAGCCACATTCGGGAAGGATTGTTTACCAATGTATTGCTATCTGGACGGTCTGTCCGTTAATTAGTTTATCTTTTTCCTAATCAGCAGATCAATTTTTGAAAAAGGATAACCCATGGGTGAATATAGACGCCCTTATACCACCAACCTTCCTTAAGCACGGTAATGCCAGCATTTTAAAAACTATACCATTGAAGTAGATATCCTTCTGTGCGACTCACACCTGTTCATTATGCCGCCGTGTCGGTTCCTCGCCTCTCGTTTTCCACCTGTTCAGTCCCCGCATATGTTATGTTTGTTCCTCAGTAACTGATGTTGTTGCTTCCGGAAATCCCCCTTGCGTCAGTGTCTGCCTCAAGCTCCGGCTGATCGCATCATCATTCATTAAACGTTTGCATACTTCACGAGAATTACTAATTCACATTTAGGGACCTTACAATACGCTTGGTAACAGGGTAGGCTGTTGGCCGGGCACACAGTTAACTGACTGTCTCTGCATGTAATTAACTTTGGAATTTGTTATATACCAACTTTGATAGACAGGTAAACATCGATTGGTAAAGGAAACATATTTCTGGCTGGGGGTCAGGGTGAATCTCCAATGAACTGGGTTTATGCTTTGAATCAAATTGATTCGCAATTCACTACATGTCTCCGTACCCGCATACCAATTACGGAGCCTCCGCTTGTATGTCTTATTCTTGACTCGGAACGCAAACGTGTTTTTTTGACTCTGGAATTACTCACTCTCCGCATACGAAGGTTTGGTGACAGTTTGACAGAAATAACGGTTGCAGGAAACGCCTGGAGCACGGCTATCATTATTCAAATTAACCGTATTCTGGTGAGCCATGAATTCATAACCACGCTGTTTAATTGAGTCGCAGCAGCAGTGATACAAAATTTAGTTATGTGAATCACACTTCCATTTTGCAAACACGGAAAGACGTATCGTTCACCTTCCGGGACAAATTTCACTAAAAGTGCAACCGTCTTGTTAAAGACTTGGCACTTAGCTTTCGGCCTCAAAAGACAATTGAGCGTTGCAAGATTTGGAGCCTCAGTAAAACACCGAACACAAACCATGTGATCTTGTGATTTCTAGCGCTTACAAATAGACCTAAGAACCCTATAACTAGTGTGAAATGTCGCCCATATGGGCAGATTCTTCTGCTTGAACTTCGTTTTTTCTCGCTGCAGAAAGGATTGATCACGTCATCGATATTGCTTACATGCTCACTGATGCTACTTGTTTGCAAAATCAAATAATATCCAGCCAAATTCAATGACCAGGGCGGTATTGAAATTTCCCGTATTTTCTCACCCATTATGCTCACTTGGGTGTGTCGAAATGGTCCTGTGAGTTACTAAATATATGCAGATTCGTAATGCCGATGATTTTTTTTAAATTAAAGAGACAATAGGCTTTTCAAAGAACGCAAAATTTTTGAAATGTTCCTTACACAATCAAATTAGTACTATTCTCTTCGGCAGTCTTGATGGATGACCTACTACAAATGGCGTCGGTCCGCACTTGGATCACTTGTGGTTAACGCAATATCAGCCATTCATTGGCGTGCCATTCTTTGTGAAAACCCTGACAAATATCAAGCCAAAATTTCGTAAAAGAATTCACTTGGCTGTTCCCAATGCTGCAAGTTACTACGGAAGTTATAGCGGAGCTTCGAACCGGGTGTAATCGATTCCAGTCTCATCCATTATGGAACACAATGGCAGCATTCTTGATCAAAGCACAAGGGATATTTTTCCAGATATGGTATTTCTTGATCGCAAACCCAGAGTATAGATGTTTCAACCCATCAAAAGGCAGAAGTAGTCATTGTGGGGTTTTCGAAACTCAAACCGAAGTTGTGAAATAAATTCGGAATCTTTCATGTGGCCAGCTTTTAGCTGATCAGTAAAACCGCATACATGTTGAACTGCACATGTGTGATTTTGGCACAAACATAAACTTTTAGTATGTAGTATTGTAGAAAAATCTTCTTGGAATTTGAAGCGATACTGGACTGATTCGTTATACAAGTTACAGTTATTTTCACACATTTAGTGTCTAAGAAATGTAACAAAAATGTCAGCGATTCTGGGGAATAAAGTTCAATACTTACCATTTTTTCTGAATCCTATGTGGGAGTAACGTGCGTAGGTGTCAGTAATTGATTGCAATGCAGCAAACGTTGCAAAAATAAACGATGAGGGATCAAACATGTTTGATACACATCTCGCCTCAGTCCCATGACTGCTTAACTTATCTTCATCAGGTTTATTTGTCGTAGCCCCTACTAATAGGTATTCTGTACTTCAAATGCAGCAGATACGGCGTAAACAAGCTTACGGCTACTGTAAAGTTAGTGACAAAAGCGCTGAAAACCCTACGGGTTTATTTAGTGTTGTCCACCAGCGCGGTACCCAACGATTTACGCGGTCACTGTTGCCATGCTGCTGTGTGGGACGTTCAAATTGACCTTTAGGTAACTGTATTCTTGACCAAGAGGTAACTCGTAACCGGCCGCTGAAAGCTGCCTTCGTTCACCCAATTGTAGGTACAACCGGAGTAAAATTTCACTGGCTCGCCATTTTCGGCCCCGCTTAACTTAAATGTGATTGCACAACTGTAGTAAATAATGTTGTTTAATATATCGTTCGCCGCATGCCAAATTCAGATTTCATCTTTGCGTTCAGTGACCCGCACAGAAGTAATGATAACCCTCAAAGCATGGACTTTAAAGTTGAATGTATGATAACGGGGCACAGTAATAAGGTAGGCCACATCGTACTTCGGTCGATGATTAGCATCTGCTGTCCAGTTAAAGGGTTCCATTGCATTAGACCTGAATAAGTCCATTAGATACCCAAACTGGAAACCCTAGAAAACGCTTTTCGCGGAACCCTCGAAATCACAATTGGAGAGTACATGATTGACAAATACGGTCACCTATTTATTTTAGCACTGTAGGCGTCGGTACCGTGACATGCATATGTGAGCATCTGTTCGGTGATCTGCAACATCAATGTTATTTCAAAGGAGCAAGGGAGTGGTCGAAAGTTCCTGGGATAAATTTCAAACATCGTATTAATCACATACTTGTCCTCCAAAACTCTACAAATAATAAAACGAACGGGTTTTGCAGCCCATGGTAGATGGGATTTTCGACAAATCTAAATTGTTCTAATTTTTGTGTATTTACTGTTGACACGGCTGGCTGCGTTATTCACAATATAAAGCCAGAAGGTTAAATTTTTGCAACAAAATTTTCCAGGTGGGTCCCGCACCACAACGAATGGTTTCAAGTACCCAGGGGCTGATATAAAAGGGAGACTGTCACACTATCCGGAAAGTATGGAGGCGAGTATAGGGATGGGAGTATCGATAATTTTTGCCCCAAATTTACACCATAAGCCCGTGTAAATGAATCATTTAGGCCTACTCTCACACATCGATCGTTGATGTGCTGCTCTTAGATCAACCAACGTTCGAGCAGACAAACATTTCAAGTTACTGTTCTCCGTAACTGAAGGAAGAATTTTAAGGATCGTGGATTACTCGCGTTTTTTAGTTCAATACTCGGTTTCCGATCAATCTACCGACTGCGCGTAAAAATGCAGCACACATCAATTTGCTTACCAGAAGACGGTCAAAATCAGAATGATCTAAATTAGAACCTCAACACACAACCTTCCCAAACACAAGACGGGCAGCATTTATTGTGAAAAGGTTAAGTTGTGAAGGTTGACAGGCGGTGGTTACGAAGTTGAAATTTGATATCTTCAAGATACCTCAAATACAACAATGCCTTAGAAGTTTCGCCAATATCAAAAGGCGTTAAAAGCGTAATTGGGGCGATTCGAAAACGGGTGTTCGCTAATGCTTCAGACGCAATCGTGGGAAAGAGCAAACACCAGGTGTTGGACATGTTGGCGCACTCTCTACCGAGACGAGTGTTTTGCATCCTTCAGAATGGTATGGATCACGTGTTGAACAAAGTACGATTTGGCAAGAGCTGCTGGGTGTTGTGGATGCAACCAAGTTTCTCTGGGTCCCCGGAGGCGTACGCACCACAGAATACTCACAAAAGGCTATTACCAGGTTAACTTCTTTACCGGTTTCCTATCGCCTTTTCATGCTAGATATTCAAATATAATTTTCAAAAAAACCGCATTTGCACGGTAGTAAGGCTGCAGTGTCAGCACATGTTGCTGTCTCTGATGGGGAGGATGATGCTGAAAGAAATAACGTAATTAATGTCAATAGATCTCAGCCCCGCGAAATATGCCTTGAAAGTACTCGGCCACGTCGCAGTACTTTCCGCTCCAATAAAACAGGGTATGAATTGACCATACTAACACAATGTCCTCAAGGGCGATGTCGAAAACAGGTGGAGCGTACCTGTAGCTTCCAACATATAACACTTTGTGTGTTCGCATGAAAAATGGACTCACGAAAACCTGAAATATTGATACCAGATTTGTCGGGAAAATTGAAATGCACGGCATATATTGCATTTAAAAAATATGTGAGAAATGGGTTGCCGCGAAATAAATACCATCCAGAAGTACGTCCCGAAATACAGGGTGAACAAGTTTGGTTAGGTTTGCCCGTTGTTTCCCATCAACGTCCAGTGTCAGTTGAATTTGTGGTGATTCGAAAGTTCTTTTGGTTTATACACCCTCGTTATCAAGATAGTTCAAGGCTATTATCCGAAGTCCTTACCAGTTGAGATCATTCGCCAGTATCAAAACGTATGTTTTAAGAAGCATCCGGCCATCAGATTAACATAGTCACTTTACTGACAGTAGTCAACAGATGCTCAGTGAACGGTTTTACTCCCGATGTGGCAGTTTTTCAATCAATGAGCCACAGCACTGTGCCGGAGGCACGTTGAGAAGGCACGGAAAGTTTCCGAACGCCTCTAGCGTCAGTTCCTTATACTTGCCTTTCCAGCGATGCTGGAATCTTGGTTGGTATCTGCCACACCCTTCTAACCCTTGCGTACATAAATATGCACCTCATACTAAACATTTGGTTCCGTTTCAATTCAGTCGTGACTTTATCCGTGTGGCGCTGTTAATAATTGGGCTATTTGAGTTTATTAATAATAAAAACAGTAGAGAGTAGACCATAAACAGCCTATGGTATGACGAAGATGTATGGGGCTGAGTCGAGCAGTAAATTGTTGCGCTATTTCACGATGAAATAAACCGCCACCGATAATTCTTTTAATTATTCGCCTCAAAAGTTTCAAATTTGCAAGATAT
>NW_008751793.1:1194947-1218688 GCF_000715545.1 Opisthorchis viverrini
CCTCAAAAGTTTCAAAATCCACAAGATATGACATTCCGTATTGGCATATTCTTCCAGAAGTCGGGACGGAAAGGCTTCAAATGAATGAAGTTATACACAAGGAGAAAAATCACCCTGTGGCTTGAGCGAAATTTCCAGTGATATTTAACTGACCGCGCCTGCTGAATGACAAATTATTTATAGATGTCTGCTAACCTACGATGAAGCAGTATACTAACTATTACTGCTGACATCTCACCATATGAAGCCGATGTGCAGCTGAGAAGATAAGGCCTTGCCCATCACACGAGGTAAGGAGAGGTATTCCAGGGATATAGGCTTTAAAGCCAAGTCAAAGGGAAAGGCTTTAAGGTGCGGTTGAGAAAAATCTGACCAAGTACCAAGAAGTAAATAGTTGTTGCTTGTTAAGCGATGGCATTATTTTACTGGAAATCTCTGAGAGCTTTTGAAACAGACCTAAATATACAATCTATCTAAACTTGGTATATCAACAAGTAAGTAAGGCCGGTTGGTCAACACTTGGCCATATTTCTGTATGTCCATTCGTTTTGATTCTGGAATGCGCATACTGTCTGATAGTGTGCTCACATCGTGAAATACACTAATTAGGAAATCTATTTGTTTTCCACAAGAGACCCAAGCGAATCTCTGTTTTATGTTATTCTTCAGCCAATTATGCTGCACACAGGTTCCCCTATGTCTCAGTTGGCACGATATCGTGGATTTCGCATTTCAAGCAGAAAATCCGATTACCGGAATGTTGGAGACAGTGCCTACAAGATGAGCCCGAAGAAGAGCGAAACCGGTCGTCTAAGAAGGATTATCGGAGGGCTTTGAGCAAACTTCTGAGTGTCTTCCTTTTCGCCGTCACACTTTTCACTCTTGACTATCTGATTTTTGATGCGGCAACTGTTCGTGAGTTTTGATTTCCGCATCCGACCATCGTTACCTCGATATGAAAATCTCGATATGAAAATATCATCCCAATTTTCGAATTGCTCAAACAAATCAGTCCCAACTGGGAGAATTCTATTCTTCCCAATGGTGGTAATTCGATTTCATAAGAAATTTGGACGGACATCATTTGAAAAAGGCGGGTGTGTGAGTTTCAATTTATCTTCTTTGGCTTTTATACGGAAAGTTCGAACTCTGATGTGCAGAATCTCTTAACGGATAGATGCATTATAGATAAAGGCAGATGGAGGCATTATTTTCATTGATGATTACCATTCGCTCACCTTCTGAAGGTACCATTGAGGCTTAAAACGTTAGTAAATTAAGGGGAGTTACATTTGCATTCGATACCGGAAATTTCAAAAATTTTTACACATTTTCTGCGGATTCCAGCTGTCTAGATAACTCAGGAAAACGAGCCAACTCCAGATGTTGAGGGCTTACGCTAGAATAGACTAAAGTAACATGGTGAGCGAGTCAATTCCTAGGGGCAATTTATTAATATTTGGTCTACGTTGCTCTTAGCGTACTGTGTGTTGATTCGATTTTTTTCAAAATTATGAGTAACACTGTCAACCGCAGGTCGGGTGTGCCGTATTGTTGACCGTGAGGACTCATCGATTTGTCCAAATTTTAAATTGATGTGGGCTAGGGAATGAATAATTATGCGCAAACTTGCTAGTTTGGCTCGTTTCAGTCTGCCCCGGTTAGCTTTATAAGCTGGAGGCGTACTCCATCCGGACAAGTTCATCTCCGTTTTGGTTAACAAACAGTTTTGGCTACCCAGTTTACTGGTGAGCTGAAGTGCATCATAAATGACCCATATTATGTCTGACTGTTTCACGCACATGACGACACATCTCCCTTGGGCGCCTAACAATATCGAACTAACTTCAAGTGCCAGGTGTCTGTATATTGAAAAAACCGCATGCTGCCACTGGAGACAAAATGAGGATGCGTTGGTTAGGCAATGGCTCTCTTTCAAAAGAGCTTGTCAGTTAATACCCGAAACACCGTCCGTCCTACGTTTGCGTAATAAAAGTTTATAGTAGGCTACTCAAATGATGCTCCCAATGGATGTCAAACACACTTGCATTTGAATGGCGTCAGCAAACAAAAAATCACTGAATAATAACACCACTAGAGCTAACCAAAATTAATGCGTTGCACCTCTTGTTTAAAATAGAATCCTAGGATTGAGTCTGACGCAGTCAATACTTTAACCAGAATAACTTCGGAAATTGTTAAATACAGAATGATTCATTAACAGGCGAGGGCAATGTATTTATGATCCTACGTGGTCTTGTATGGAATTTAGTGCATCACTAGGTGCACATGAAAGCATCCCATTTCAGCATGCAACTAAGGAAATTGCCCCAATTCGGGAGATGTTAACCTATCAACGAATTCTTCGGGAATTTCCTTTGACAACGTCTGAGATTCCGATTTGAACTTGACAAGTTATTTGGCAATACATACTAGGAAACATATTGGGACATCCTAATCCATAAATATGGAATTTTCAAAACAGAGGCAGTACAATATATGCTTTATCGCTTCAGCGCTGGGTAATATTAGATTAGCTTGAGTACGCTACGGCGACGTTAAATAACCCGTGGCATACAGTAACAAACATGTACATCTTGTAATATGAATAAAGCAGGTGAGCAGGTAAATCACGAACTGACCCGTGGCTATCCTCTCTTCCTGGAGGAATCCTTGTCCTGAAACAATTGAAGATCAAAATTGAAAATTAATTTCGCTTCCTATGATTGCATACGGATATGAAGGTGTATTCTTAATCTAGTTAGATTGAGAGTGTGCAATAACAGGTTGTTTTATACAGGAGAATACGATCAACAGATCTCTAAATTGGAACGACACGTACACGTAGCGTAAAATGGGTAGGATGATCATAAACGAACTCGAATCGTCTTTTCGAAGGACCATGCATGCATCATATAAAGAGCCAAAAAGGCAAGCGAGAAATAATACTCAAAATGGTATTCACGTGGCAGACTTGCCTTTCCTGAATCTGAGTCCTTCTGTAATATCGAAGATATGGTTAAGGCGGGGGATGACAAGTACACAAGTAATTTTTTTAAAGACAAGATGCTACCTGCAATGCCAAACAGGAACAAGGCGGCGGCTATCAATGTAACGAATTTCATCATCCCTGCGGAAATTCCTGAGTTTGTAGAGTTTCTTTTTACTTCACCAATGATATATTATGCACTGTGTCCATGGCCCAAAGATGGACGTGTGATTAGCCGCATCTGTTCAGCCAATCAGAAGTAAATGCAGGGATGAGTATGATTGGTGAATTCCATGGCGCCAACGACAACCAATAATCCGTTCGTTGTCAAACAAGACATACAGGAAAATGTTACAAAGGCCATTTTGAAATGCTCCAAATCATTTGAGAAATGCCAGTGTCTCCGCTCTATATGAACCAGTCTTTATTGAAATCTGTCTGTGATACTAAGAAGGTATCGTTGTGTTTTTAAGACCACTAGATTCATCACAAAATTAGCTGAGGCTCGGCCGAAAATAGATTACAACCCATGTTAAAAACAAGGTAAATTAGGGGGCGCAATTCCAAGGTTCGATACAATATTTATGAAATGGCGGAACGTTTGTGCCACGGATTCGCTCTACGGTTTCGTTCACAATCCTCTGGAATACATACTGGGTCACTTGATTTTATCAAGATTTATTTCAAGGCAGCAAAAAAGTACTTAAGGTGCAAAACAAAATTTCCCACAGAATAATCTCAGGGATTTTCATGAAGTTTCCCTCTTGCAATAAAAATTGCGTCACTTTTCAACGGCCCCTACAAAGGCGACTGCCTATCCAGCAACGCGCTCATAGTTTGCGACGGCGCTGGTTGACCACTTAATGGAAAATATTTCGAACGCCATCATTATAATTCACCTTTCTCCTAATGTAGGCCTTTTATGGCCAAAATTAGCATTGTGCCGCATTGCAACATTGCGACCAGTTTTCTGCACACACTATCTGTATCAGAGCATGAACCTAGCCATGAGGGGTTTATTCAACAACCTATGTTCCTGTTATAGTCTCTATAAATTCATACCAATATCCGACAAAAAACAGCCGTTTTAAACATATTCTTTTCAACATTTAGCCCAGACTGCGCCGTCATGTTTGGCTTCTAACCTCGCAGGCTTCGGTTACCATCAACTCTAGGGGTACCGTTTGACATTAAAACCGCATTTCCATCTCCAGGTTGATTATATGCCCTGGTTGCTACTCGTGAGCATAATTTATAGACGTTTCAGGTCTTGAAATACTAAGGATTCAATTCCATCAAATAATTTGCAAAAGGAGCCGTGTCAGTGAGGCACAACAAGTTGCAACACATCTTTTATTTGTTCCACGACATTGAACAATTTCCGTTATATAACAAAACCTTGATTACTTTTTCGAAACCGAAAATGTACCTCAAATTTATGTTCACTGAGCTTAGTTAGGTTGATGAATTTTTGTACAGTTGGATTGTTTCGCAAAACTCTGTAAGCCAGCACTTGTATTTCCCAATTTCGGTAATACTTTTTTCTGACTGTGGTGCCGTAATGCTGCGAACGATCACCCAAATTTAAAGACATGCGGCGTACGCTCGTCATTAGCAAAACTGCCCAAGACCGTTTTACTTGGTTGACTGTTGATATCAGCATTACCTAATCATATTGTCGCAAACCAGTGCCAGCACGCCGCTGAGGTGCTACAAGATATTACTGTTATGCGATAATTTGAATCTTCCGGTAGACGTTGAAAACTGAAACTGTTATGTCGGTGGTTCGAAAACTATTATAACTAGGAGTTCAAACTACCAGAATCTACCAGAATACTAACATGATCACATTTGTTACCTGAACCGGGGCAGATCTAGGAAATAACAATTTCCCGCCATTTTTTGAGAGCTTGGACATGCGGTCTAATGCAGAATTCAGAATTCTATATTTGCCGGTAATTTCACAGGTTAAAGCTGACGTGCCTGCCCTGTTTCTCAGCAGATATCTTGCACTTTGAGCAACAGTTAGTATCTTGTGGACAGCTCGCTCAACCTTCTAAAAATTCTTCACGAAGATTAATGAACTAGCGAGATTCCCTTGGGACATTTCTCATGGAAGCGGTGCGGCTGAAAGGATCAATGAATCCAGATTTATTTTGAAAATCTCGTTAATGGTAACTTGGTCTATACGCATGAGTAAGCTTTCGTGACTTGTAATTACTGCGCAGTTCACCTAACGAGCCATTAGGTATCAACATTCAGGTGAACAATAATTTAATATGCATTTCTACAGAGCTGCTTGAATGCCGGTGAGCCGGCCTATCTATCTGCATTAACGCATATAGCACAAACCAGCACAGATACAATCGGTGACACCCGAAATAAAATTTACCCAATATCGACGTTGTATTCATTCAGTTTTACGTTCACATTTTCTATATGTCCGGTAATTTCACAGGTTAAAGCTGACGTGCCTGCCCTGTTTCTCAGCAGATATCTTGCACTTTGAGCAACAGTTAGTATCTTGTGGACAGCTCGCTCAACCTTCTAAAAATTCTTCACGAAGATTAATGAACTAGCGAGATTCCCTTGGGACATTTCTCATGGAAGCGGTGCGGCTAAAAGGATCAATGAATCCAGATTTATTTTGAAAATCTCGTTAATGGTAACTTGGTCTATACGCATGAGTAAGCTTTCGTGACTTGTAATTACTGCGCAGTTCACCTAACGAGCCATTAGGTATCAACATTCAGGTGAACAATAATTTAATATGCATTTCTACAGAGCTGCTTGAATGCCGGTGAGCCGGCCTATCTATCTGCATTAACGCATATAGCACAAACCAGCACAGATACAATCGGTGACACCCGAAATAAAATTTACCCAATATCGACGTTGTATTCATTCAGTTTTACGTTCACATTCAGTTCTGCAGACGCCGGTAGATCTCACGAACCTATTAAAGGCATCAATATGGGTACAACAATTGGCAAAATGCGGCGCTGGTTGGATAGAACCGTTCATAAACAGCGAAATTGCACAATGTCATATTCTGATTACATCCCGTACTCGTCGTAATCGAACATCCCCACCATGTTCTCATTTCCGCCTATTTCACTGTCGCAAGCCATGTAATTTACTTGTTATCCAATAGTTATCCTAGTACAATCGCCACCAGAAACCTTTCAATCAACTCAAGATAAGTCACACAAAAGAACTCACGTGCAACCTGAAATCTCCACACAAAAATAAGCGATACCTAAAAAGGTCGCGTTAAAAGTGGAATTACTGCAAAGTACTGAATTCTGTAATGAAAATAGGTGAAAGTGGGGCAAGTAGCATCCAAGTCAAAATCCACGTGCTCCTTCAGGGAATTTTCACTGTGTTGATACAAAAATTTGATAAAAATGTACGAGCCTCACGAACGATTGGCCTGCTTTGCCCACGATTGCCTTGTTTCCTCATAGCGCGTGGTATTCAAAAGTGCGGTGCGCCAAATTAGACGTCCAGAAACTCTCGAATTTTATATCGCGTTGTGCTTTAAGGCTGGCGAAAACGCCGGAGAATGTTCTTCCTAAATAACTTTGCCACGAGATAGTAGACGTACTATTATTGTATAATAACCCAAGGAATTCACTCGTGTGCATTAACCGCAAACAACGCCGCCTGAAATATTGAAAAAAATAAATTGTGGGACGCAGATGCAACCATATCATTTCCCGGTTACTTTAATCATAAACAGTAATTCTGATTTTAGAGGCGAAGGAAATCTCCCCAACGCATTTTTAAACCAGGTTTTCAAAACGTTTTATTAAAACTTTGCTTGTTATCCATTTTGTCCCTCGTGGTAATATCAAATGCTACATTCGGAAATTCGTTGACCAACGGGCCAATTACACGCACGATGATGTTCTACACTGGAAGAATAGGGCCTACAAAAATGTTTCGTGGTTTAGCACGCTCCGTGTTTAATGAGAGGGATTTTCAGGGATCAAGATTATCTAAGAAGGATTGAATCAGGCCACAATAGCCTGTCTTGGTAAAGTAATAAACATGGTCAACTGTCATTGGCTCACATATTTGCATACTCCTAATATGGCTGACTGAGATTTTGAGTATTTTCGTAGATTTGCTCTGTAGTGTGGACATCTAGTAACTCTGGTTTTGGGAGGTGACTGGTATTCGTGTGAAAAGCCATCCCCAAACTGCGATGCCACAAACAAAGTCTCTGCTATCTGCAAACACACGGAAAAATATTCGCAGCTGAAGACATCCGGGAAACTCCTTGAAGTCCTACCACCATTTAGTTTTCGTGTTGCGCAGTTTCACGCAATCAGCCTATGTACATACCATTGAATATTATATCGGTTCAACCTACTGTCATCAATATCTTCATGGTAAGCCGTAATGCTCACATGCAATTTTGTACCCTGCAGTTTTCTTCCTCATGAAAATACAGCCACGTATCTCAAAAGCGAAGATTGAAATTGGCTTTTTTCGGAAACCGTGGGAACGTCGGAGGTCACTCTAGAGAGCCAATTAGCTAGAACTAATTAACCATTGAACTAATGAGACACAGGAGGCAGTGTCGATAATTAGCAGTGTGAGACTTACTAAGACGGATTCAGGCAAAACCAGAAATAGCAGTTAGTTCGAAAATTAACTCTAATTTGGGACGCTGAAATTATGGGGTAAACCAGAAGTGTGATAAAATTTTGGTGTTACTGTCACTCGCGTGACTAAACCATCCTCCAGCTAATAGGTTTACTGGTGTGCAGAAAGCTGCCCCCGTAATTTCATAAATCATTAAAACTCACCGGAGGTTTACAATTAATTTTAGGAAGGTATATGCGATTGCCCAAAAATGTATGCATAATTGGGCGCTTTTATCTCATTTGTGGCACACGTTCACTCATGGATCTCTAATACAAAGATAACACCGTTTTCAGGGATACTTTTAGGTGACCGTTTCCACTGTTATGAAAGTTTGCCATGCGGTTGGCATTTTTTCTCAGTCGGTGCATCTACACCATTTGTGATGTTTTTGTTTCATATACCAATTGCTAAATGTCACTGGATACAAGTTCAGGGATCGTAGCTCAATATATATTTACCAAATATTGCCCTATCAGCCAAGCACCCGTCGCAGCGCCAATATTTTTTTGCTTCAACTGACAAAAGCTCGGTTGCCAGACAGTAAGCAAACTTCCTTCTTACCAAAATGCATGCACTGCAGTCTATCCGCACTTCATAAAACTACTCAATCTGACAACACCGGCCATGCGGGTGGCCTAAATGAGTGGGTGAAATAAATATATGCGCGATTGCCACGACAGGGCTTCACGACGGTGTCCCAAAAAACTAGCAAAAACCCTACGAACGCAAACGTCATACACAGTGTCCAATGCGAACATCATGACACAGACCATGTGGCATAAACAGGAAAGGTGCTCCCTACCAGAATATGCAAACACAAATTTGCAACAAGAATGCTTGACAAATTTTTACTCGTCTTCGTGCAGGGAGATCACGATTGACATAAATTCAACTGAAGCGCCGTTCACATATTGGCTGAAGCGACAACAAGGGAATATCTATAAAAATAACTCAATAAATCACGACCTTTCACTGATATGGCTATCGGTATCACATCGCGATCAACCCAGTCTATCGACTATAAATATAAGAGCGTAAAGGCAGATACACCAAAACAAACAATCAGGATGAATCGGGCTTAAGTAAATGAACGGCCAAAAATAGAAACCGTCAACACAACCAACCGAATTCGAGGAAGAGAAAGCATAACGTATTGCAAACCGGGAACGGATTAACCTGAAACAGACCTGAAACCCCGAAAACGGTTATCCACTCAACTAATGTATTTCGGAGCATACATACCACAGCTCGGCACACATCGAACCCGGGTCAATAATACTACAAACAAAAGGTGCTAATCGACCCGCCGACCGCATGACAGGATATTAGATACTCTTCAGAAGCTATACTAATGCAGCAAGATACCCAGCGTCAACCACTCAACCGCTCACTGAGGACGTCTTCTCGAAAGAGGACGGAACGTCTGTGAATAAATTGCTAAGTTCGAAAATCAGATCATCCAAGGACTGAGCAACCATCAGTAAATGTGCAGATGCCTTAAACAAGGAATGATCTGAAATCAGTTGAAAGTTCTCATCTTTCGCACGCACTATAGACAGAGTTGGTCGTGATCGGGACTTATCCCTTCAACGGAATGCAGAAATTGTGTGGGGGATTAAGGAGTAGAAGGACACTGCCGGATATGTTACTTAATACTTTGAGCCACATATCAAATTAAACTTATCTACATTAAACTTCCTAAATATAAATTCTAGCCAGCTTATCATTTGTCCTGTGATTTTCAACAAGCGTGAATCACAAAAATTGCTTCATCCTAAACTACCGTAGCGTTACAGCTACGGGCTCTGTGTCGCAAATCTTCTATGTGTCAAGCTCACTTATCAGCGAAGCTTCATTCTAAGGCGATCTTCTTTATTTTCTAAGCACAAGAACAAAGCGGTTAAATAGTGAACTTGCGCGCCAAACGTAATGAGGATATCGCGCATCAAGCTTGATGTGTTTTCAGAAGTCGCATTAGCACAAACACGGGTGTCTAGTGTTCTTCGATGTGACCACGTCGGATGATACTTGTGGTTCCGGAGATGTTGTTGTACCGCGAAGGGCACCTGCCTTTTACTAATGATAGACCTGGGCATATCAAGATTAGTGCCGTCCAACGAAATCCGATATATAGGATACACACTCCAGACTTCGACAGAAGAATGCAAAGGTATTGCTGTTGAGACTCCGATAAGGTGTACGTATAACAAGCTCAATCTATTTCCAAATCCGACTGATCAAATGAAAGCCGGCGAGTAGAAGGCCTAAGTGGCATCATAATAACAACAGCCCACAAACGATAACCTTTGACAATGAACTTTGGATAAGGATTATTTGTCCCGGTTTGAAAGGACTGAATGGGTTGGAAACAATGGCACCGTGGTTCACGGAGACTGATAGTGCGTAAGTGCGATTGAGGGATAAAAATTCTTGCGCTTGCGAGCCAATGGCGCGATTTCGAGGGTTAATGTGATAATACATATTATTTTAAGTGCTTCACACCGATTAAAATGGGGAATATTGCGGACTGAGGGCAAACAGGTGTTATACGGGACAGGCCCTAAAGTTCAGTACAGCGAAAGAAACACTGCCAGAAACTCCTATTTCCTGGAAGCGTTGTAGGTTCAAAGATTTTTAGTGCATTTCCTACCAGAGGTTCCCTTCCATGAAAGCGAGCATAGTCAGACCGAATAATGTTCAAGATTCTAAGCTCGTACAACTTTTGCGTGATTTCGCACTCCTACCACAGAGATCACTCTCACGGATGAATGAACTAAACTTCACGAAGAGGCGCGCGGAAAGGCCTTTGTCATTTTTGAATAAGGTGACGAGATACTTTCGTCACTCTAGGTGCCTGGAGGGGCTAGTATTTTAAATACAGGCTTGATTCCCTACTAGAAGAATCTCCTTGATGGGGCATGATCAAGCGGTTACAATTAAAAATGAAAGAAAAGAACGCAACGCAGACAGCTATAGGATGTGGGGCGTATGCACATGGCCCGATGGCAGGTTTTGTATCGTGTAAAAGTGTAAAAGACTTACACAAAGAAGTCAAAAAGGCGCAAGGACATCAGTTGTTAATTTAATCAGTTCGATCGAATATTATAAAAATTTTCAGGTAGCCAGTGACAAAGGTAGGTAGCTTTGCAGCTAGGATCAAAGAAACCTCATGAGTAATGAGGGACAAACAGCGTGTGGCATACTAGAAATGTCGAGTAGTCGAAAAATTGGAAGGTTCATTGGTTTCGTTGCTGAAGAGTGATGAGAAGTACACTTTCATTTAGTGAGTGTGGTATTGTTAGTTCGGAATAGTGAGCTGGAACTATATGCGAAATGATTGAATTGTTAAACAATGTAGGTGAGCAGCTTGTTCGTGTTTTCAAGTAACGAATTGAGAGCAACAGATTATGTGCTCGAGATTATGGTTGCTAGTGTACCTTCAAGCCAGGTATGACAGAACCAATCAACAGAAGTGAAATCAGGAAGACGTCAAATCAAAAGCAGTTGCCTTCAGGTCAAAGAATCAGAACTGAAGGCAAGGGGGAATCAGTACTAACCAGGCAAGTCATTGAGAGTAGCCACTGCTGAGTAGACTTGGGTGGTTCTCTTGGAAATTACGAGATAACAAGATGTTTTTATTGACGGGATACAATCCATAAAAAATTTGGCTAGAAAACCGACGGCAATGGGTTGAGTGCTCCTAGGAGATGGTGGTGACCAAATCAGGGAACTAGCATCATTGTTCTTCCAATTGTCGTTGTCTTCGTTACGTCTAGGCAATAATTTCACGTGTGAATGCGTTGAATTCCGACCTCCAGTTGTACATGTGATATGGTGCTTAGAAGGTGCGACAGTAAGTGCACGAATGAAAAGGACGAGCAATGTAGTTGTGTTGTATGGGCCCTAGTATCATTTCGATGGGTAGCTTGAAAAATATCCATTCGCCAAATTTCTGTAGACTGGGGCAAAATACTGAGAATGTTGCCTGTTTTCCTTAATCCTTAAATTTATGAAGATGAGATGATAGAATGTCATATGTTTTCCATGGTGTGATATCAGACCGCTTGTATAGCTCGTTTAACTGGTGCAGGGATAAGCATCATCGACAAGGGAAACAACGGCTCCATTGCGGACGAGTGGGTGCGAGAGCGTGCGCGCGAAAAACGGGACGGTCTTGAGTTATTACTTTGGACAGGCTATGTTCGAGCTAGGCGCAACAATATCTTGCACTGTTTGACTTTTATGCGCGCTGGATACTGGTTTTTCGTTTTCTGCCTGGTCGACATTCACTGCGTTTAGCTTTTCCTCAGGTTTCAGGCGTTCAGCTGTTACTTTCAACCGCCGAAACCTCCTGGTAAATTGAAAATTGGCGCACAACTCTAATGCGGTGGAATGGAAAGTTTTCTTTTTCTTTTTCAAATGGTGACTCAGTCACAAGCCCGGGTGGACTGCTGATGACACTGCAGCATAGTATTTCTTGAAAAGCGGGAGTTTAATGCTCCGATGTACACGGGAGTGGACGAACTAGGAGCCTCTAATTTTAGTAGCAGAAATGGAATGAATTAAACTAAATGCATTGGCATGAAGCTCAAGTCATTGGTACCCACCGCAGTGGATGTAATCGTGAAAATACTTGAACATCCACGACGCCGCTAGTAGAGCTGCGTTCTCGGGTCCTGGGGCCTGAGGTATATAGTTCATGAGGGAGCAGAAGTGTGTCGCCGAAATTTCGACAAATTCAAGCGCCGAGTAAAGCACGCAGGGTTGTTGCAAATACAAATTGATGATCGATTGTTGCACATCCCTGGAACGGAGCACTTTGTACAACAAAGATTGCAAAGAGTATCCGCCACCTCGCAAAACCTTTCAACGACCTAGCGCGACGTCAATGTCTCCGACGGTAGCGGGTTTTGTGATATCGTTTACTGTGTAGCTTTAACCCCTGAGAAGGTGATCCCAAATGCGCACTCGAATTTTTATAAGCATTCAGGATGTTTGATAAGTCGGGTTCGGCATCTTTTAGAAGGCATAGAAACATGACTATGGCAAACTCAGTGACTTCAGGTTATTTGAGGAATCAGTCACCTTCCGCATATTACAAAGCTCTACAAGCCAATTTTAAGGGCTTGCAAGAAGATGAAATTTGAGAATAGAATGTTTAACTTTAAACACGTCCGTGTAAATTTACCTTGGTCGGCAGGTATTGAAATCTGAAGGACACCCAGAAATTTGTTGAAAATTGAAAAAAATGCCTGAACTTTTTCTAATAATCTAAGTCTACCACGAGCAACTCTGAATTCGGAAACTAGTTGATCGTTGAAGTTATGACAAATGTTGACCCAGCGCGAAGGCTGACCGCACAGGTAGCTCTACGAACAGTTCTGCTGAATCAAATACTTTAAAGTTACTTGTGCAGGCGAGCTGAAATGCTCGTGTTGCGCCACATCTAACCATTAACCATATAAAGATGAGAGTGACAATAACAGTTAAGAGGATGGCAGAAGCTAATCGGACGTGTAACTCGTGGGGGTATGTTAATCAAAACGGCCAGGTGATCGTGAGAACATTCTTTAATCTCCAAGCAACTACTTAATTTGAGGACCTTTTTAGTCAATCGCAGACCGCAACAAAGTCTAATCCATCATGGGAATTGTGGGATACAAATGACCACATCCAATTCGCCCGGAAAACTCTGTTCAAAATCCGCGGGATTGCCCGATATGCATCCCTGCTTCACAAATATAAATGTAACTTCCGGTCATCCCAACTTTGGTTTCAAAATCGAAGCAAGTTTGAACATAAGACATGTGTATTTTGTTGTTCAAATTCCAAATTTAGACACCCGTCAAGCTTCTATTTACTAATCACACCTTAACTATAGTTGAAAACTGGAGAAAAATAAATATTTTTGATGGTGTGACCTGGCAAACCCAGTAGACGTTTGGGCTCTCGTTCAAATGAGAGAATAGGAAAAAACCGTTTAATAGAAGAAAAACCTGATTGATGCTGACTGACTGGCGGGCGGATTTGCAAAGCATATTACCTATGAAAGAGCATTAAACGGTGTCTGTAAAATTTTAGACAAACACAGATGATTCAGGAATTTCAACTGTTGAAACACCATGCTCATCCATTGCGCTCGGAAGTCGTGAGCAATTGTCATTCCTGAACAAGGTAGCGCCATTTTCACCAGCATTTTACCGCAAAAGCGTGTGGTGTATACTACTGCCGAGTTTCTCAGATGCTAACAATTTAATTCAGCTTAACCTAACTGGAACAAGCTTACGCTGATACCATCAGGAAGTTCTCTCAAACAAAATGTCTCCAAAATTCCACAAGTTCTACACGTCTAAACGTATGCTTCTTCAGTTATACAGATGATGCAAAACTCACATATGGCGTAAAAATTGAAATAAAAAATAACGGAAAGTTTGAAAGTTGATTTTGGAATGAATTTCTAGAATATAAACAATGTTCCAGGATAAACTTCTTCCGCAAATTAATCGGGGCTTGTTATTTCGACATTCTTCCAAATAGGTTATCGTGAGCCAAAGATAATCTGGAAATTTCCGCCCGAATCCACCTGCACTATTGCAGAATATAAAACGTGGGACCTCGATGCAAACAGATCGTTCCACAGTCATTATCCAGTAAATTGATCAGTGATGATAAGCGGACCAACTTGGCTTTGTGTGAAAGGCATCCGCAAACTGATATTGCAAAAGATTATTTGTTAATAACAGGTATAGAAAAAGGCCTTCCGAAAAAATCCTCAGAAATGCAAATCGACAATCCTAACTGCATATAGTGTTTGCGTGACAAATGGTTTACAACTTCTGATTGCCAGACCCCGTACGTCATGTTTCAATAAATTACATATCATCATTAAATCAGTGGCATGATATGATATTCTATTATATAGTATTCTTTTGTATTATATGGTTATACACAGTATTATATCGTTTCAGCCCAGGTTCATCAGTGTCTTTGTGATGAAACGTAACCTTCGCACACAATTGTGTGCCCTTACTTGTTCACCCTTATTAAAATTCTAACCAGGATTTCCAAAAACATTTAACGAATGTACATAGTTCGTTTTGTCCATCGTGGGAACATTCACTTGAACACTCCGAAATTAATTGGGTAGTAGAAACTAACGCATTAGGCTGAAGGAATGCACGTTGCAAGAGGAGAATAATTAGCCATGAGGAGATTTGCATTAGTCGGATTCAGCCGTAATCAGAATGGAATCGGATGAGAGGCTGAAATATTGTGAGACACAAAAAAGTCACATAGGTTTCTTTCACAAAATTATCTCGCGGTTAAAGTAACTTCAGTGATTTATGGGAAAATCTTCACAAGTTTAGATGCCTTCACTAGTTTTGAATCACACCATAAAGGACAACCTTCATTAGCTTCATTAGCTTCATTAGTTTAACGAGTGACCATGGTGAAATTTCGTTGAATTTCATAGTATCGCACCCCAAAATGTGTTCGGGGATTTTGCAGTAATCCTTCATAAGGATGATTTCGACCGCGGTTTTCTTCGAAATAGGCACCGTCCATTGGACAGTTTCGTAGGGGGAACTGCACCCTTCGTGTGCGTGTCTGCAAAACGTCAACCCACAACAGAAGTACGGACCACAATATAACCGGCGAGTAATTTGTTCACATTCTCGACATATTTCATGTGTATCCAAAATGGGCGGCGTGGCGATTTAGTGGTTCACCAAGAGTATTCTGACGCTAAAAATGGGGCTGATTTGATCCACGCGGCCAAGATAGACCCGAAATCAATTGAAAATTAAACGTGCTGGCCACTGCGTGTCTACGTGAACATTTTAGTGAGACAATATCACAGATTAAATCGCTCCGTGTTAAACGGAAACGGAATCTAGGGGCAACTAAGCCCATAATACTAAAACATTTAATAGGTATCTCAAAGACAACAGACTTGAAGGAAAACGATCCCCTATAGGAGGCTGGACACTCGGTGTGTTCATTGGTGTACCTATATGTCATCACACTTCTAATTTGTACTCGACAGACACTTGAAATTTAAGAACGGAGTAACTGAGACGCATCCGTGCTCACCGCAAGTTAGATGTTGCGGTGTGAATGTTACGGTGAATGTGAAATATAGCGGAAAAACCGCAAGCAAAGGTCATTCGAGAACCGCAAATATATGGGCTGGTAAATGAAGATGACATTTGACTTCTGGATTTATTGTAGACGACCCAGCAGTTTGAACAGGACAGATTTATTGGATGCTAGGAATTCATGGTTCTGATAATTAACTTGTTGAGCCTTAGGAGATACCACAATTTTCCCCGTGGATATTCGCATTCTGCACCCATTAACTATGACAATCAAATTGTGTTGATCACCTGTAGACTCGTTGTATCGTGTGTGCGAATGTGTACTGCAAGTCTATCTGTCCGGTGAGCCTTACGACTAAATATGTGGTTGATTCCATCTGATCAGGCCGCTAGTCAGATTCACGCGATTTCTCTGGGACAAGATAACATCAACTCATACTAAATGAAAACATTGCGCTCGCCGTTGTCTTATGCGCAAAATGTGATGCTTAGTAGCAGTATTGCTACATATTGACGACAAAAATGTGGTCTAATGAGGTTAGCTGTGTAATTTCTCAAACTTGATCTGAATAGTACCGCATATATCTGAAGCTGAATTTTTTACACATTCTTCCACACCTCTGAACAACCCAGCAACAACGTTATGAGAAACATAAGATAGCCTGTGTTTTCCCGATATCGCTTTAAGCTTCAGCCCCTCAGAAATGGAGGCGCAACATAATGACGCTGAATGTGGTCCATGACTTAGGACTGTATCGCTTCACCAGGTGTGCGAATTATCGAGCTGTGCTGTTCCATTTGTTTACACGGGCACTGAGGTACAACAGCTGGTCATGTGCGTGTATACTTTCGTGCTCTTCTAGGTTTGGATTTCTATAATTTTTGAGTTGGTTAGAGCTAAACTTACGAGGCGCAGTAAGAGAAACCAACTGAAATCTTTCTCACAGTTATTAAGCACACGCCGTGACGGAAATTGTATTCTTCGACCACTTCTGCTCTGAATCGATACATATGAAACTACCTAGTAGTATTATATACGTTTTTCTCCAGTCGGACAATATAATACTGAACATATATTCACGGTATACAGTGCAATTACAAGTTAACTCGTGAAGTTTGATGGAAAATTATGTTATGTATTCTTTCTCAAGTAAACCACCTATGTATTGAAACCTGTCATCAAAAGTTCACTAATTGTGCTCGGAACGAACTGCGGATGTCTGCTTGTGGGTGGCAAGCATACGACACAAACATGGCAGATGTAGTTTACTTAGCTTAATCACCCAGTAGGTGTCTCTGGTTGTGTGATCCAGGTTTGCCACCAGCTTACGGCAGGGATGTTCAGAATCTGTCAGCGATTTTGGTTCTTACCCACGAGGTTTTCCAGTTGTACGTCGGTCGTGTCGCTGAATGATCTCCGACAAAACAAAGCGTGTAAATTTGTCGAAAACCCCCCAAAAACTGTTTTGCTTGGAATGAAAGGACAAGTGACTGGAAAAAGCGCCCAGGAACATTTTAAAGCCAAAAAATACTGTTTTGGAAATCCATGCATTAATCAAATTTTTGTCCGCTGTAGGAACACTTTATTCCACGGCGGAGTAACCAGTAAATCAAACAGGGTTCAGCGAAACCCATATCCCTCCGGATTGATTTGAATGGTCGAAATTATCCTCCAGTTTATTGAGGCCACATATGCCATCGGCAACTGACAGACAACTGGACAGACAGTCAGAGACGTGGCACCTATCTTTACACTTTACACGTGTGTAACTGGTTACTGGTCAATTGTACCCCCAAAGCTGTTCTAGCCGCCGCTGAACAACGTACGTCAGTATAGGTTGCAATTGGATTATAAATGCCGCAGCTGGTGTTATGTGCATGTGTCCGTGAAAAAGGGGTTATAGACGCAGGTTCGGAAAGAAAAGATTTAGATAATTGCATGCAGCAGTTATTTTCCGCGGACTCAATTCACCCAGCCAGAGATGGTTTTCGGAGCTCTGCCCGTACCCTGAAACTCACGAAGATGTTTAAGCATGGCTGCATAGCAAACTTATTCATACCCGATCACATACATAATGAAATTTATAGATAAATAGTTTAGTGCTGTTCTGACGCACCACTGAAACGGAATACGTTTTCAAAAGACTTGATAAGGATGAACTATGATGGCACTTAGGTAGGGCTACTCATTTAGAGCTCACCATCGCTGGAAATAACAGCGTAACCAAGTGGAACGCAGCTAATATACAGAAAGCTGAAAGTCATATTGAGCAGTCTGCAGTACACTGGAAATAGATCCGAATACTTCAGCTTGCGTTTTGAGCTCATTGAACGGGGTACAAGTGGACACCGAAACAGTATTTGTAGAGTCCGTCCTCATGTATTTTACAAAGCAGATGCTGATAATCGCACGAAGACTGTATGCTAAACATTAGGGTAACAATCGAATGCATTCGAAATCATCAGAACTCTTGACTGTCATCATCCATTCGAATACAACTTACTTTTATCCTCATCTTGATCCCACTCAAGTTTACTCATAAAAGGCGGCCGGCAAGTATGCCGCTAATGTGTTGATTTAATATCTCAGCCGAATAATACTTACTATCACATTCTTGGTTATATCTGGCAACGACTATAACTGATGGGTCTACGTCCATAATGGCTCGATCATTGTGCTGCTTCTATCTGCTGCCTACATTTGTACCCTAACGAGCTCTTAAACGCACAGGGACTTTCAGGTTGCGTATCTTTCCCGAACGACATTCACGTAATATTGTTTCCAGCGCTTATGGAATCACGTGAAATGATGTTGGGACGATTTGAAATTTTGCGGGCCTGGCCTATGGTGCCATTTGCCGCAAAACGGGAACGACTGACTTGCGATGTGAAATGGCTACCAAATGCATCATCTCCGCTGCTCAGTTTGTTTTATTGACATTCCGGTTCTCCGATGTGGCAGGAAAATCAGTTGAAGATTCAGAACCGAACGTTCCCTCTCTGCTCGTTCTGCAGTATATTTAAGGGTAATCTCATAGTGGAAAATAATTCACTGAGTCATCCATGTGAATAAAGTGACCTGTAAAGTTTCACATCGTTATGCTTGTAATCAGGAAATTTAATGATCTTTTGTTAAATAGCAAACTGAAGATAACTTACTGGCTTGATATAATGAAGTTTCCCCACAAATCCGCAAGCAGACATATTATTTGACGGTAAATTGGACTCTGGCCAAATTTTCCAAAACAAAACCGCATGTATTCGATGAGAAACGTGAAAGAAGTGGTTCAACTGGCTGGTCACTAAGTCTAGGAACTTGGAATTGCCAAAAGTATATCCGGTAACTCAAATCGTTTTCTACTGAGTTGGATTACCTTGGCGAACTTTCACTGCTCGTAGTGGGGCATATGGCCACATAATCGCGTAGATTTCAAAAGTTAGGTAGACAACAATTTACGATATCGTACATTATAAAAGCCTAGTTCAAAGGTAAGTGTTAGAGTGGACCTTGAACTATGATTCACATATTTAAGTTTCTGGAAAACCCATTGCTCACGGCTATTTTGGTTTCCGGTAACTGCTGGGTATTCACATTCACCAGCAGTAGTGTTTTACAAACATCTTATATAAATCCACATGAGCCATTCGATCCACACGTTCAGTGGGTCGACTAAAGCTTCGAAAATACAACCGAACGATAAGGCTCTTTGCACGAACACACTTGTCAGCTGTACCACGAGGGCTAAAGTATTTTCGGGAAGATTAAGAACATTGTATATTGAATGTAAAACCACACCGACATTAATGTGGGTTCGGAAGGTGTGAAGTTCACGCCATTTTCTCCCAATGGTTCAAGTGGAAACGCAGGATTGAAGTAGCCATACATTTTTCTTGCCGATATAAGACAAGGCCTCTACAAACAAACACGGTTGATTCGAATTTATCTCGATGAAATGAGTGAATAAATATTCAATTTATTTATTTCACTTCATCCTGGCTTTTGTAAACAGAAATAGGTACGGACAGAGAAGAAGCTTGCTTTACCAGAGTAAATTTGAGGAAATAATTTATCGAACGGTGTAATGTGCACGGCACTGCGTCTCGCGTCGAAAGTCTGGGTGAAACGTTAAATGCTGCAGTTTCAATAACGTGAGTGCGATTTGCATATAAAGAACCAGCACAGAACGTAATTTCACCACATTCAAATTTGGGATTTATTGCTAAATGGAGCACTTGAGACCATGCCGAACCACATCATTTGATTCACATCCTGGGATGACTGCTGCAAGAACCGGAATTACCAAATATCCCCAGGTATTCTGCCCATAATCTTGAGAAACAAAAGAGTCTCCAACATGAGTTTTTCTTAGTAGATTGTTAAGTGAGTTGGGTGAATTTATCAGAAAATTAGAGTTCTCTCTACTTTCATACGTTTTTCAAAACCGTAACATATTCCATCTCAGTACGCACTGCGATTTTTAAGATCGATATCTCCACTTTCGTCAAGTATGGGATTGAATGTTTTGAGCAGTAAATAATTACTTGAGGAACGATTACCAGACCGAATTCCACTGCAAGAAGACAGTCGTAAAAAGTGCATAAATGAGCTGGGTAAAACAAACTTTTCAATTTAAACTCTAGTAACTGGGCAATACCTGAACATCAGCTAAAGCGCTTGTTTATTCTAATGACCTCCACATACCATGTTACGGAATCTGTGTCGCATGGTGCTTGATTAAGCATTTATTTAGCTTTACATCCATCTGGGAATTGGAGTGGTCAACCCTAGTTTGAGGAATTGTGGCGGTGGTTTCGGATCTTCCACACTTTTGTCCCGCCGATGCTTTGGAGGGAGGGTGAAGTTGGTAGCCATGCATTGAAGGCGCCAGTGGCCAGTGTACGCCACATTAGGGAGATTGGTAGGGGAACTATACACTGAAAACAACCGTTCGGATGAGCAACTGTCATTTAGGACGTGACTAACTTATGTTTTCAGCGTGTCTGAATATTGATTTTTACGTCTTGAAACTGGCATCCTGGAAAATGCCAGCGATCAGCGCAGCTGAATTTGCTGATCAGTCTATGATTAATCTTTCCGAGCTCATTTCCACTCTTCGCGAGTCTGTGAGAAACACGAACATTTTAAGAAGCAGAGCAACTAGTGTGTGCAACATGTGGCAAAACCAGTTCCATCTGTGGAATTTGATCGGTCCATTCATCGTAGGCGAGGTAGTTTCTCCGAAATTAACTCTGCCTGATCCAGCATTACTCAAGGGGTCTTCTAGCTAAACTTGGGCAATGCTCTGGTGGACAAATACTGAAAGCTTTTGACGTTTCAAGCACCCTAGTTTTGTGACAAGCAAAATAATGTGTAGTTCGCTGTGGCATTTATCTAGAAACAGAAAGAATGCTGGCGGAACCACTTAGCCATAGATGGTGCATATTCACGAAACTGTTTTGGCCTTTCCAACCCTGATGGAAATATCTTTTTTGGTAAGAACACGGCGGTCAATGTAGACGCCAAATAAATTGGTCATCCGAAATTAGTTTTATAGGGTCTAGGCTCGCCCAGTCACAATGCAGCACTTTACTCTGCATAACTGTGAGGCGCACGCCAAACCTGGAGCAGAATTGTTTAGATAACTTTATGTTGTTTGCTTTTTAGTGACACCATGTTCGAAACCATCATTGTCGGCTGCGTAGAGGAAACTTGTGTGTGTGAACTTCCTGCAAGCATTTGGACCATACAGGTTTATACCAGGTCTCTTCACACAAGATGACAGATTTCCCTCATACGTCAAAACAATCTATTTTGTTTGGTGTTGTGCGCTAATTAGGCAAGACATTGAGTGTACCAGTCTTTATGTGTCTTCCGAGTACGATGCTTCCTAAATCTAGGTAATAGTGGAGGTTGCATTGAGGAAACTTCCTGAAAAAAACATTATCAAATAGCTTCGTTCTTTGGTTCAGCAACGCCTCAGATAATTTATATTGCGGTTTTGTTTCTGACAGACAAAATAGTGAAACTTATGGTACTCTGAGTGCCGTTTGGTTACAACATCAGATCGCCCTCTCAGTATTCCCGTACTTTTGAAAATATTTGTGAAATCTTTGAGAAAATAAACGCACAGGATCCCAACATTCCCTCTCGCAAACTGTTCCAATGAAACGGTAAGAATCTGAGCGTTTTACACTAATAATTTCGGTGTGAAGTTAGTTCCCAGGATGGGCCCTCTCGTGGTTGAGGAAGTCATTCGAAGTTTCTGCAATTAGTAAAAATATTTGATGTAGACAAGAACAATTTTTTAACGGTGTAAGTGTTTTTATCTTCAATAAAAACGTTGTTAAAAGTCGTCGTAACGTACCAGAGACAGCAACAATTAATGTGTACCAACTTTGAAAAGTAGCGGGATAGCGCTGCAGCCTCAACGCGGATTCGCTGATATAAATTATACTACTGGTAGATTTGCAAGACCTGTTTTATCGCAAACATAATAGTGATATTAAATTATATTTGATATCCCAATGTTGTCGCCATGTCAGTTAGTTGTGCCGCTTGGAGATATTTCGACTCACGGGTGCAGGCGTTCATCGCATACTGCTTAATTGCTGCACATGGGATCCTCGCGCACTACATTCGACAAAGTATAAACCCATCACTTTACGGGGTTACGCGAAACATTTGGTTTTATTTCACACCTCCAGTCGAACTCATCACAACTAGCGAGATTTCACTTGTAATATTCAGATATACCTAGGAAATAAAAACGTCTAGTTTGGAAGAGCAAACAACTTGTGGATGATGTGTGATTGCGGAACATTTTGAAGCTACGATTTTGTGTAAAATTGTCTTCCCTGGTCCTCAGGATGCCAGAAAAGGTATTCAGAATAGAATGTTTGACATGAACGTATGAAGGATTATTGTGGTGGCATTCCGGATCAACACCACAGAAATAAACACATCTGCGTCAGGCAGAGATTTTCAAATATTAAGCTAGCATTCCATGTTAACTAGCGCAAACACTATCGTTTTAACTCATATTGTTCCCCAAAACGGCTCAAAATACACGCGAAACATTCATCAAGACTTTCCAGTCAATGACCTAAATTTCAACGAGATCTGAATCTCATGGTAATTACACTTTCCGAAGCATATTACGTGAACTTATAAAGTATTTAATTTCTACGCTGTTTCAGCTCACATGCCACTTGAATAAGTGAAGCTAAGTTGTTGAGGAATGGCAAGACTATACTATGCTAATTTGACGAGCTCTTGAGCTTTACGCTGTACATGATTTTCAATGAGGATGAACGACTGCTAGGCGACTTCCAGCCCTTTCAACCAATATTCTTTTCACAAACATCATCAGCATTTCAGCTGCAGGTGATACGTCACGAATACTCTGTCAATGGGCTATCCCTCCAACAGCTCGATAAAGAATTTCGTGCACAGAAGACAATAGCATAAATGTATGTGCAACAACGGGCACAAGACTTGGCCTCATCCAACAATGTCTATAGCGCTCCATTTGTCACGCGCCAATAACCACAGTAAGGAAGACGACGGCAAACGACGTAGTTGCAGCAACATGTTTTATTGATGTGTCATCGCCCGACAACCCCCGGCATTTTTTTCATTTTTACTTGGTTGTTCTGAAGAAGATTGTTTAGGGTTGTCAGCCACCTACCATATTGGGTTCATGACTAAATCATCCTTTCGAGTGTGAGCAGTTCATCTACTAAAAAGAACATTCCGCGCGCTTCGACAATACTGATAACGCGCTTCTATAATAATAATAATAATAATCAGAAGTCATTGGGGGTTTTATTGACCTCCTAGGTGCCCATCGCCAGTTTTCCAAATCACAAAACAGTATATGCGCCGCAGCATTGTAAACTGAAACCTTGCGGGAAAATTGAGACCATGAGTACGCCACACGTGACGGACGTCCACAAAAGCTGCTGCGGAGTGCGACATATACACCTCTCCGCATATT
>NW_008751793.1:1219946-1236969 GCF_000715545.1 Opisthorchis viverrini
CAGCAACATGTTTTATTGATGTGTCATCGCCCGACACCCCCCGGCTTTTTTCATTTTTACTTGGTTGTTCTGAAGAAGATTGTTTAGGGTTGTCAGCCACCTACCATATTGGGTTCATGACTAAATCATCCTTCCGAGTGTGAGCAGTTCATCTACTAAAAAGAACATTCCGCGAGCTTCGACAATACTGATAACGCATAATAATAATAATAATAATAATAATCAGAAGTCATTGGGGGTTTTATTGACCTCCTAGGTGCCCATCGTCAGTTTTCCAAATCACAAAACAGTATATGCGCCGCAGCATTGTAAACTGAAACCTTGCGGGAAAATTGAGACCATGAGTACGCCACACGTGACGGACGTCCTCAAAAGCTGCTGCGGAGTGCGACATATACACCTCTCCGCATATTGGCCTGGTTCTGACGAGCAAACCACCCAGTTGCTAATGAAATTTCGTTTTAAGAATCGTTCAGCTAATTAAGGGTCTCCCTCGGCCCCTCTCAGGTTCAAGTAATCAGGATAATCCAGATATCGCCGAATGTCGGATCAGCAACATCATTACATTACAACGGCCTCAAGTTAGTTGATTGAGGGTAACTTTTTGAATTACATCATTACATTACAACGGCCTCAAGTTAGTTGATTGAGGGTAACTTTTTGAATTTAGTCCGAAGCCCTCTCGATATTCGGGTTCGGTTCGAAAATACCCGGCAGATATCTAGTGCAGTTGATGTATGTTTTGGGAATCTCACCGTCCCGATAGGCAAAGGGGAATCACTTATTTAGGTAAAGGCTGTTTCACCGCTACCTATGCGGATTTCAAATACGGGTTTTGTCACCTACGTTTCATGCACTAATGAAAGGTTTTCACTCAAATGCTGCACGTCACCCGCAGGCAATTTACCATATTTCTCAGTGGACCCAAGTTGAATGTTTTAGATTTCACGGAATTTTGTGGATGCATCTCAAGTAACTAGCGGCGTATTTCTGAATGCGAAAGGCATGTTATTTTGTGCCTGCCATTTGGTATGACTGGCAACAGAAAAATGCCTAATGAACATTGCCAAAAATACGATTGTGCATTTCATCCAGAAACGGCAGACCATGTGTCCATTTGTGCTGCGGCAATTTTTCCGAGATGAAAGTGCGAAGTGAGTACGGATTCCATAAACTAAAGGGTAGCGGTGGTCCAAGAAGTCTGGATAAATTTTTCTTGGTTATTTCGGCACACATTGATGAACCGGACTGATGTCCCCAGTCCAGGTCCCAGTGCTTGGAAGAAGCCCACCCATGTAAAACAGAACAGACTAACTGTGAACGACCGAGTACTTGCGAATGCAAAGTTAAGACGGCCTCGCGCTAATAAAATACACTCACCAACAGCTATCATGCTTTCGTGAAATGCCTGAAAACGTATCATCGGCGGTCGTGCTTTTATAGTGTAAGTGGTCATTTATCATCTGTTGCTGAATTGATTGACTGCTTGGGCGTTTGTGCTCTCTGGCCTGGATGCTGAACGACATCCCTACTGCGTTATGGTAATGTGTGAGTGGCTCAGTAGATTTTGGATATTCTGGAAATATTTTCAACAATCTGAAATTCCTGACAGTCACGCGCCAAATTGAAGTGGGTACGGAAAACCTGAATTCCATCCATTGCGCATTTGGGGCCGGATGTCTCCCTTTCCTGAGAGCAGCCCAAGATAAAATACCACAACTCTGGGGAAATTCAATCGATTTTTCCTTTGCCATTAGTCTCAAGGTTTCATAAATCCCGAATGCAGCAAAATTTCCGAACGAACTCTAATGATCGTGGATAACAATCAAACATGCCAGTCTGCGAACAGATCCTGTGCTCAGCACAATCTAGGCAAACTCAAAACAAGATTTTTAAGCGTACCATAAAAGCATCATAAACATAATATGCTCTTACTGACAGCCACTTAAGCACGCAAAAACACCGTTTTTGGACCCTTATTAGGATACTGACTGCGTATCCGATATCATCAGTCGTCTTGCGAGATACCTGGCTTTCAGTATCCTACAGTCAACATAACATTTTTCGAGACTAACTGTGTTTAACCTAATGGCAACTATTAGACTTTGTGGGACTTATAAAATGCGATAAATCAGCAGGGATGTGGCTAGTATTCTGCATTGCAATCGGATTTTTTATGAGTTATTTGCAAGTGTAATATATATGTAGACTTTAATCGTCGAACAAAAATTTGGTTCGGGCAGACATAATTGTGATGACAACATTTGTGAGATTTTTTGTGTAATGAGCAAGCTGTGCGGTTAAGGCACAACGTTCTGCATACGTCAAACTTCTAGAAGAGCGCCTACAAAACAGATTGGCCAGTGCGGTTATTTCAGAAGGTTTTAACATGGAATGAATCGCGTGTTAAGCCGAATTTTATACCTTTTCCGATTTTACTCGAAGAGGATTAGAACATGTCAACGTTTACTACAATTCCCAGAGTGGCAGTTATCGTTTGATGCGTACAAATAATTAAATGAAATCGATACTTTGTGCATATTAGGTCGCAAGTAATGCGCTCTCATTGATTATAAATCTTGGTGCAGATTATTCCCTGACCACAATTTTCTGCTTCATATAGATCTCACCCCAACGCATTGTCCGATCGCGCCTGCAGAGTGCGTTGTCATGCCCGGTGATTTTGAGTTTTCACTAATAGAGTCCCCATCTTTAATTTCTCTAATCTGAATTTCCGTATCTAAGCGCCTCCGCGAAAAACCGGTAATGAACACCGTGGGACACTTAGCGTAAACTCTTTGAAGTATTCGTAATTTTACCGCGAATGCCCGAACAATGCTCTAGGAGTAGGTTGTTGGACAATGAGGCTAAAAATACGTCCAATAAATGTGTGAGCGCATTAAGTGATCATAATTTTTTTGCTTGTCATTTTATGAGCAAAATGAAATAACTTTAGGTACCTTCATACAGAGACACATCAAGGTTGGAAACATCTGCGAGAGGCAATAACTCGTGTGCTCTTGTTCGAGTTCATGCCGAATGAACCATGGTAATTCGGCATCAAACAGATGATCTCAACGGATTTGATTCTATGAGAACCACGCGGCTATACTCACCCTCCGTCTCGTCAAGAATTTTCACAATTCTAAGCAGGCCTTCATACGGAAAAAAAATCAATTGCAAGGTATTTGTCCCCGGTTTTTTCTTTTGAACTCATGCCTGGACAGGTGGAGCAGATGCGCAAGGCTTTGAACGCCATGATAGAATTATTTAGGTCCTGCTTTTTAACACAGAGGACACCCCCAAAATTCGTCTCCGAATTGTTCGTCTGATCGTCCTGACAAACCAATGAACGATGAATATTTGATCTCCGCAAAATCACCTCTGTTTGCGGGCGTTTTCCATTTTGCGAGAAAAAGTTTTATGAAATCATACCAGAGTAATATATAAGCCTGATTTATGAATCCTCGTGTTGCATGCATGCTGAATGAAAGGACAAACGCAAACTTATGTTTGCATTCCCCAAAAAACTGCCTGATACGTCAAATGGACTTTGTGTGTTCCAACCGCTGGAGATGAGATCAGTCCATATGGCCAAACTGGATGTTAAGATCTCTTTTAAGGGAAGTAGTCGTTTCGTAGCCAATGATATTACGTCACTATTTAACACAAGTGAGCTTCTGATCCTCGAGTCTTATTCTTCAGCTGGTGAGCACTAGTTCTATGGTGACAAATTATCCACCCTCCAAACTACTCATGAGCAGCCAAACAATTGCAACATTTTGAACGTAGTAAATTATGCGTGGATTACAAAGCAGCAACGAAGGCTGCTTGATATAATGGTTCCAAACACCCTGTTGGTGACGCGTTTCCAGCTGCCATCAATAATTCCAGTTTGATGTCCCACCGCTACATTTTCTGAACAGTTGCCACCACAGACATCACCAACGGTATCCACTGATCACGATTCAATTTAGATTGATTGCATTTGTGAATCTGGTCGTGGCGAATGGGTGTAGAGTGTAGCCGCACAGTTTTTAGATGTCAAATAACACAGAAACAACCAGTCCAAACACAAAGCTGTACATCGCTGAATAAAATTGTTGTCGATAAAACCACTTCACAACGGATTTCAACGTGATGGCTTTGGCGAAGGTGCTAATGCTTAGACTGAATGGGAGGAGCACAGGGAATTTCTATATGCACACATGCAATCGATAAAGTGAATTTGCGAGTTTAGATAGTTTCCAAACATTCTTTCAATACCGCTGTACGTTCCCTGTCACTTTTCAAATGGCATGCGTTTATGTGAGTGTTTCTCTGATTCTCAAGGGAATCTTCTCTGAAAAGATCAACTGCAGGAAAGCTTATACAGGTGTTCAGCTGTGTTTTGAAGGCCGATGCAATGTGCTCATGAGTGAACCTAGCGATCGTTCGAGAGTTGTTCCTAAGATGCGGAGTAGTGGGTCGCCTGACAAGGAATCCCACCGTATTCAATTTAATGGTCGACCACGAAATCATCGTTGGACATTCTTTCCGCCTTGAAACAGTGAATAGTAGTTTTCTTCTTTATTCATGTATATTGTACTGTCGCATTTTCCCGATCCGCTCGCAAAGCATCGTTCGCAGCTTTGTGTTTGACAATTTGAATGTTAGCTCTGCCAGCACCGGTTCCCATACCTTTGGCAGCCTGGTGATCGAGACATCCAGAAATATCACATCCCAATTGTCAAATTCTTTAATTTTGAGCTGACAACGTTCGTAACATGTGATTGGGTTTGAATTACTCGCTGCCACTCATTTTTCGATGATCAGAGAAATGTCGGCCGCACGCCGCATCTGACTTCCGAGTTTCTCTCGTGCTTTTTTTCTCGTGGCTTGAATCAAATCACGTCGGCTATCGGGGCAGATCTTTCTATACTTTGTAGTTGAAGATAATGAGATGGGCTGTGGGCCTCAAAATTTGCAACAGCTTTCTCCAACACCGTTGCCGAACAAGCTTGGTCACGGGAACCAAAAAGATGGGCTGTGGGCCTCAAAATTTGCAACAGCTTTCTCCAACACCGTTGCCGAACAAGCTTGGTCACGGTGAACCAAAAAACAACAGTTCATGTTGCCACAAATTAAGGATTATACCGATGAAGATGACGTATCTGTATAACCCACATTCACAGGGTAAATGATGAGTAGGAACGCACGGTCAAGCTGCGTGAGCAAAGGCAGAGTTTTCGGTCTTCTGTTCTCGATAAAGCTGAATTACAAGATAACAGAGAGTTATCAGACATTTCATAATATTTCCAAAATTATGCTCTTTTACAATTTAAATTAGGTAACATATTAAAAAAAAGTATCATCTGAACGTAAACCACTTTAGTGAGGTGCTAAATGGTCTCCTGAATAGAATTTGCAGTAACTCAGACCGTTGTATTGATCAACATCAGTGGTGTGGTGTTCCGTTTAGCCCACACGCAGACACAGTGACATCCGTAGAAAGAAGTGCGCTGGAGAATCAGTCAGACGTAGATTTCTCTCGCGTTCTAGGAGTCCAGTATACTAACCTACGTTCACGTGAATCAAACTTGAGCGCTAGATCCAAAAACGTCGCACACTATCCAAACGAATCACACTAGTATGCTTTGATTCTCGAACAGCCTCGCGTTATTGACTTTCCTCTTAATTTCACTGATGATATTGCCGCCCCTACACGCTGCGGCAATCGAACTTCTCGCGTTATAAATAACCATACATTATCTTGAACGCAGCCATTTAACGAGTTGATGATCAGTCTTCGTCCTGAGTTGAAGGCAACATAATTAACAATCCTCTACCCCATTTGAATTTTCCAAGGTTAGAAAACCCGTGGGTGGTTTCAGAAAGCCATGAACCTGGGTGACGCAACACTAGAGAGTTTGGACATTCGGGAAACATTTCAAGCGGCGACACGTTCTAAGTGAACCGAATTCTGTTTCAAACTGTCTGTGGGCTTGCTTAGGTGGAACGCTGCTCCGATTGATTTGCTCGCACGTTTTCATTCCTCCGGCCGCCGGCGCTCGCGCCAAGGCTGCTTTATCACGCACTCGTCATGCGTCTACTCGGACGGCTGACAGCGCGGGTTTTGTGGTACAGTAAACTTTGCTGGTCAGCACAAATCAGATATGTATTACTGGCGCCTTCATACGGGCCAAAGATAGTGCTGCCAATGCAATGCATTTCGTAGTTTGTTTGAACGGATTGCTCCTTTCGTCGAGATATTGGATGCCCTAGTCCAGCATGTGGATGTTGGTTCGGATTTTTATTTTTCGATCAAATATACTCACCAAAAACATAACAACACTCATTCCGGTAGCGAAGTTTCATGTTACACGTTGAAACGTGGGAAGTCAAAATTAATGTGGCCGTTTTATGATGAATTAGCGCGAAACAGATGACCGCTCTCTGACTAGTATCAGTCTTATTAAGGCGGGATTGTTCCATACTCAGGATACTGCATGCATGTCTGAGTGTATTGTAGAATATGCATGTAAGTGATGTCCTTAACTAATGCGCAGGGTCCGGCATTTAAATTAACCACGAATCCGGTTACTCAAACAGCCTTGTCGGATGTATCCGGGAAATCCCACTTGTCTTGAATTTGGACCAACGCACTCACAGTGCAAACAAAAATCAGGAGACTAGGGACAAAGTTTGGAGCTTCAAAGCCCGCCAATTACATACATTCTTCGAGAGCACAAGCTCCTCTTGATTATGCATACGGTAAGTGGTGGTAAAATTGGAGCAGATGCAACGTGTTATGGGCAAAGCACCCTGGGTAATAGGTGGCTGCGTGATCGATTACTCAATGGCTGCAAACAAAAATCAGGAGACTAGGGACAAAGTTTGGAGCTTCAAAGCCCGCCAATTACATACATTCTTCGAGAGCACAAGCTCCTCTTGATTATGCATACGGTAAGTGGTGGTAAAATTGGAGCAGATGCAACGTGTTATGGGCAAAGCACCCTGGGTAATAGGTGGCTGCGTGATCGATTCATGCACTCAATGGCAAGATACATTTTGTTTCATACAAATGCTCGTGAGTATTGTTTATTGGCGACTGAATTTGACGTTTTACAATAAACTGCATTGGGATGAGTTACCGTCCAAACTTAGAGCAATAATTACGCGGATGCCGAGACCTATACAAAATGGGACATCATGAACAAGATGGCAAACTGGGCTCATGCGGACCCCTAGTGAATAGGAACCAAATGTGATGGAGTATTTCCACACTTTGCAAAAGGACGTCACTGCAAGTCTGCCAGGAACTTCTAGAGAGAACGTTGTCTCAGTTCACTGAATTTAAGACCTCCTATGCTAAACGATCTCATAACACAATATATATAAATATTCATGTAGTTTATGACAGTACCCTGTTATATTGATGCCTAATGGCGCGATCGTTATTGATCAGAGGTTAACTGTACGTCTCTGCCTGCATGCAGACTGCAAGCATTTATTGGCCGTCCAGTTGGTTGATGGCTGGAATTGTTGGAAGTGAAATGCTCAATGCCGGCAATCCATTACCTTTTAAGCTACGTAAATTTCTCGGGCGCGTGCAGTGTTCCAACCATTTCCTTATCAAAAAGTACAACTAACCTTTGTTTGACTGAACCAAAAGAGCTTGATCATTACCATTTGCCTCACTGGAGAGCGACATTCAATTTAAGACACTTGATGAACTGCCTAATAAGTACATTTCCACCTGAAGGACTGAAATACCCTTCCCGTTTTCTAATTACCTCCAAATTTACCAAAAAGATGGACACAAAACCTCAGAGAAAACCATGTAAATAATCGACTGAGGGTAATAATTGAACTCCCGGATGCGTAAGTGTATGAATGTTCAGTGAAAAACATCAGTGGAACCCGAGTATTTCAAAGTGCATGGCGAAACAAACACGGCAAGTTAGGCTAGGATTTAACAAGTAATCCGAAATACACAGTTCCGCACACAGCCGAAAGCAGGGGCGTTTGCTGAAAATCTGACGTGTGTATTAATGGTTTCAGGGAATCCCGCAACATTGGTTTTCTCTACACGTAGTACGGTTTCCAATAGTGTTGAATGGCTCTCTTCTGTCACGGCTGCCAACGTTTACAAACTCCGCTGGATAGACTAAACTAAGCTTACAATTTTTTGCAAGACGGAGTAGTACGGTATCCCTATACTGAATTAGACTATGTTATGACGCCTGGGTTGCGTCCAAAATTCAGGTAGCAACTGATAAAGGTGCTGATGTAGATATTGTGTGACTAAGACTAACTATATCCGGTGAAATAATGCATGACATGGTGTCATAAAACTACACGGGTGAGATGCTAAGCAATGGGTAGAGAGCAAGGAAGTCAAAGTTTGCGGATTAAAGTAGGTTGTACCAAAATGTTTCTGGCGAGCCGACAGGAATTTGTTAACCCCACGAGTCAAGGAAAGGTATATGGATTCCAAGTATTCTAAACAAATATGGAACAAGAGGGGTGCTTTATTTTGTGAAACCTGGAGTGAAGCAGAAATATAAGTTTAGTTTAGCGTGCTCTGTGTTTGTATATAGCGCAGGATAAAAGTGAACAGAAATGTCAATTACACGACACGCCTCGGGAGTTCTATAACACCCGGTGGACCGCCGGATAACTTGGTAATTCGGTGTTTCAGGAGCCAATCAGAGGAACGTTCCCATCCATTTTCGTGCAAGCACATGGAACAAGAGGGGTGCTTTATTTTGTGAAACCTGGAGTGAAGCAGAAATATAAGTTTAGTTTAGCGTGCTCTGTGTTTGTATATAGCGCAGGATAAAAGTGAACAGAAATGTCAATTACACGACACGCCTCGGGAGTTCTATAACACCCGGTGGACCGCCGGATAACTTGGTAATTCGGTGTTTCAGGAGCCAATCAGAGGAACGTTCCCATCCATTTTCGTGCGAGCACCTTTGCGGATTCGCCACCAGACATTTTTTTATAATTCATCTCGGGCTTGATAATTTTGCATTGTTGAAACGAAATAATTTTTGGCTTGCAAAGTAAGGTGAAACCTGCTTATTTACTCGTGTTAATATATAACAGGGCCCTAATGACCAACAAGCTAGGTATGCGTACAATCCACGGATCATTTATGAGTTAAATAGTGGTGTGAATGAGGATGCTAATTTAAGAAACAGCAAGCAATGGGCCAATTTCAAAAGGGAGTAAAAACCGACCGACAGACGCTTTTGAATTGAGGGCTAAGAAACTGAACAGTTGCGACTTCGGGCAGCAAGAGAAAAAGGGATAAATCACCACTGTTTATGGCCTGCTTACAAGCTTTGCGTTGGGGAAGTTGAAGCGTTCTTTTGACATTCTGGACGCTATATTACAAGATATACAGATTTTACCAAATGCGCGCCGAAATTTTGTGACCATGTGCTGGATTAAATATGGAATGACATAATCCTGTTAGCGTTGCTGCCTCATACCTTCAATGAAATGAGATTTTAAGCGGAAAAGAGCGGTATAATTTTAGGACACCCGGCAGTATAGTAAAATGGCACGGGAAAATGACCATAATCGAAAGATGGAAGCCTCACCTGGTTAATAGGAACCAAAATTTTTGTCACCACCGAGTCCACGGGAAATAATGTCGAAGAAAATACCCTGTAGCTACATAACATCAACCTTGATAGGACGTTTGAGTGATAGAACTGAAGAGCCTGGATTCGTGCTAAACAAAAATCTGAAAACATTTGTGTAATGTTCAAATAAGATGCACCAGTTTCTTGATAAGCTGTGGAACATTTACCAGGAGTAAGACACGGTTTAGCAAAATTCTAAAAAAATGAATATTTACCCTTTCTTGTTTCATGATGAAAATTACCACCACCAAGGTATCCGAGTTAACTAGAGATAATGCACCGTCTTCCTATCACTCAATAATTTTGATAGTTTGTTGTTTGTTTTGTTGATTTATCCCGATATGAGCACTGGGACGAGCCCGAATTATAAAACGTTGAGAGAACACTGAATTAAATTCAAATATATTGTTATACATGACGACTCCTAACTTGTAACGAGTGACGGATGAAATTTGCTTACGTCCTTCATCAGCACTTAAGGAAACGCATCGTGCACTATTAACTATGAACTCTGGGCGTGGCGGATTTAGCGGCTCGAATAACGCATGGTTATTCCGCGGTTTCCTTCGTTTTGAGATGCACAGCCTATAAACTTGCATACAACATAGTTACTCAAGCCGTCTCGACACTTTTGACGATAGACAGAAGCAATTTATTCACTTCATTAATTGCGTTTTTGAGAAACGCAAGCTTTGCCCAAACCTCTTCAACTAACTCGGTTTCTTTTAGGCATCTCAACCGCATCACGCGACAACAATAAAATAAATATGAATACAAAGAATCCGAAGATAAAAATCGAAGACCCATTAAATGGGCCACAGGTACACGTGTAAAAATGCAGGGCTGCTTCCTATTTGAAGTAATTTATGTTGGGCGGGAAGAAACACACTTGTTGATTTAAGGAATCATGATGATCGTATGCAAATTATGCGATGTTTTTCGGAGGCGACGGTCAGAAAACTTTACTCAATATCAAAAGAAGCGATGTATCAATGTTGGTCATGCGGTCGGCGTATGTCCTTTCTGTGTATCACGATGAAGTCCTATCATGCGGCAATTTCAAAGCCGGTGTCATCGCCCCGGATCGAAACTGCCTTATTGGAAGAAAACACTTGACAACTGATAAGGGGCGTCTCACAACATTTCGAAGAACAAGACAAAACAAACCATCCATGGCAATGTATTCCAATAAGTCATGTTAAATTACGGTCCATAAATGTTAAGAAAACATTCAATTTAAATGCGTGCGTTCTTCGGTAAGCGACCACACATGTGACAGGTTTGGACAGGATCTAGAAATGCTACTTTCGTGTAGCAAAATTGAAAAAGATGTTCCTTTTTGTTCGATGGAACACACACCATGTCAGATGTTCTGGGATTATTTTCGGTACAATGAAGACTGCCTCTGCCGCTCCATAGTTTTTGCCAATTTGTCCCGACTTAGGCAATGAGAGAACCTAAATGATAAACATTTTAAAGCCTCTACTTTTGCTAAACGGAGAATCTTATTCAAACCCTCTCCAAACGTGTGGCGCTAAATAAACGCAATTAACTACTCTCATCCACTGGTTTACGGAAACGCAACGTGGTCAATCAAATTTTGAATCCTCGGTTTGAGTAACACCTAACCAATCTTTCTGGAATTATCCAAAAAGCTCAACATGACTTGTCAAAATTCAAGAATGCATGATTTGCTTGCGGTTCGCAAAATATAAGCACAAGCATTACTGATTAGTGTGAACGACGTTTGGCATCTGTTTTCAAACCTGAACATTCCCATTCATATTCACTTCAAAACTACGAAACAGAGCAATTTCGGTGTCTGTCTAACATGCAGCAAAAGACTTACAGCGGTAACGAATTCTGCGAACAGGAAAAAAATGCTAAACCAAATGACACCAGCCATACTTTGCTTAAACGTTCGACATTGAGAGGTTCCTTTCAGACCTCCCACCATTATCACGTGGCAGTAATAAAATAAATATCAGTGCAATTAAATGGAAAAATCGAGGAAAATGTTAAGATCACATACCCGCTTGGTTAGGTTCGTCTAAACCTGTAAGACACGAGCCATCAACATAATGTGAGAACACTTACTTCAAATGAATGATTTTTGAGGACAGACACGTTACTTCTAATACATAATGTGACCGATGTATCTATATCGGACTGGAACACTCAATCTGTGTTTTAACGATGCTTCCACGATTTTCGAATAGCGGAGTTGTGGGTGACTTCAGCTCTTTATTCAAAGACATTGGTTATTCGTTACAGTTGATATTGCTCACGTCAGTCACATTTTCACTATAGTGGTCTTCTACTTTATGACGGAAAACTGAATTCCGAAACAAGTGAGTGTATATTTGTAATGAACTACTCATAAGGTTGCTGAAAATCGTTGACAGACCCACTAGCCGTTTAGTTCCTCTTGTGACTCGTCAGGTAGGCACCGTACCCGAGCTTCTGTCAACCTTATGTTCTACTTGAAACCAAATTGCACAAAATTAGCGAGATACACTCATTTGTATACTAATTTGGTTTTGCGAGAGACTCACCTGGAACCCAGCCGAATCTTTCACCTATATCTAAGCGCAGGTGCGCCGAGATCTGATTAAAAATCGGTGAAGAAAAGCCCCCAAAGATGGGAGAATGAGACACTTTTGTTTGGGAAGACAGATTGCCTTGCTTTGTCCAAGTTAAACGTTGAAGGATCGATGAAATTCTGTTTGTCTCTCCAATGTTTGAGAAGGCAGTCATGGAACATGTAAATGAAAGTACTTTTATAGTCATATACGCTCNACACGTTACTTCTAATACATAATGTGACCGATGTATCTATATCGGACTGGAACACTCAATCTGTGTTTTAACGATGCTTCCACGATTTTCGAATAGCGGAGTTGTGGGTGACTTCAGCTCTTTATTCAAAGACATTGGTTATTCGTTACAGTTGATATTGCTCACGTCAGTCACATTTTCACTATAGTGGTCTTCTACTTTATGACGGAAAACTGAATTCCGAAACAAGTGAGTGTATATTTGTAATGAACTACTCATAAGGTTGCTGAAAATCCGTTGACAGACCACGACCGGTTACGCCCATTTAAGGGCTCATCACGCAGCCGCAGTCGCTGGGTTTTCGTCAACCTTGTGTTCTACTTGGAACCAGATTGCGCGAAATTAGCGAATATGCACTCATTTGTAAACTAGGGAATAGACGTTCATCGTCAGGAAAAGCAGCGTTATTTTTAATCTCAACGGAACGAATCATCAACCAAACTTCACAGGAGTTGATACGCTCGTTTTTGGTGACTGCCGGTTGCTGCTTATAATTGTTTTGACGGCAATTAGTATGGTAACTGCGGAGTTGAAATTTTTTGTCAATGCACGACATTCAGTGCAATACATTCTTTTTACAACGGATATTTAAACGGTCTTCCGAAGTAATAAGTAAAGCAACGAAATAAGCTGACAAATGGCATGAGGAAAAACACTCAGTAGGCCCCTTCGGAAACGTAGGAGTAGGGAGAGTCCTTCATGTACAAAAATTCGAAAATTACTTAAACCTCAAGTGGCGACGCGCTGCAAGCTTCCTACCGTAAAATTGTGGCAACATTTGGCGGAATGGAAAACAGTGAAGTCTCATCAAATCAAAACCGCATTTACTTCCTTAGACTGTTGACCGAGATGGATGATGCCTATGGCAAAGCACCGAGTTTGATCGTCAGGCATATTCGTACTATATAGCATTCCAATCAGAACTCTGCTAAACGGCATAAAATAAAGGATGAACGAATAAAAAACAGAACGTTGATTATGACCAAAAAACGTGTAGTGTAAACAATATTGCCGATCTATTTAAGTCAATCTACCACTGGAATTGGTCATACGAATCACAGGACAGTCAAGTCCGTCTGGGTTTAGGTGTGGACCTTGCATTTTAGTTGCCATGTTACAGATTAGCAGGTGTTTAAATCGCCGGGGGAATGGTGAGCATTCTGGGTATGTACAGCGATTCACGATTACCCATGGCAAACAATGGTCCATTTGAGACGCCAAATAAAATTACCTCTCTTGACGATGTCAACTGTTTGTTGAAAGGTCTCATTCAAAAACGGTCATGAATAGGTAGGATTTGGCAGCTGGAAATATTCCCGTCCATCATTTTGACATTTTCAGGCAGAGGTACATTTCACAGTTGACAGGAAATACCAGGTAACCTTTGCCATCGATAAAGTGTCCTGTACATACACACTGCTCTGACCTTTCATTCTTTTGATCACAAACCCACAGTAAATCACGGCTTTCAGATTACTGTACTAGCTGCTTAAATCTGCCCTCTTTCTAGACAGCATCTCAAATCCCCTAACTATCTTTGCTTGAAATATCCTAAGTTATCTCCGTTCTATCATTCAATTCCATTTCTCGCTGCAGCCCACTTTTTCCTTGGATTTCATCACGGCTTCAACATACCTTACCGAGCTCTTGACCATGGAAATGTGGAACGAAATTTTTGAAAATTTTGTGAGTGCCTTTTTCCACTTTCTACTCACACTCACTCCCGTTTTCTATAAGATATGTGTTTGCTTGCACCAAAGCATTTGGCAAATTTGGCTGAACTCCCCGTAATTTTCGGTTTGAATCTTTTTCATTCGAATATGTAGCACCGCATTTGATTGATGATTTCGCTTTTCCTGGCTTGCGTCAACTGGGCTTTACCAAATACGCCAAATGGTCCACAGTACCTAGGTTGAAATATTTTCCCTGGATCCCGGAAATATGGTTTAATGAAATGAAAATATATTCCATCAGCAGCAAGCACACCGATAAAGCAATCTTCCGATGCCAAATATATCCCAGTTTTACACCAGCAGGAAATGTGCACTAGCTTGATACAACACAACCAAATTACCAATGAGTGAATTACTCTGTATTCCTGAGCAAAATCATGATATTATGGTGGAGAAACACGTAGAAAACACCTTGTCGAGAGTCGGATTTTGATCTTGCATTTTGATTCACAACTCTGTGACCCGTGTTCATCTTTTTTGAGTTTGCACTACCGGCTCTACACGATCTGTCAATAGATATTATACATTTTGCTGCTGATAGAATGATCTTCGTCAGGAGTAGCAAAGAGGGAGCCCATTGCACGAGTAGTTTAGTGGCGCTTCTGATATCATTTAACCCAATGGTGGGTTATGTGACTTTTGTTGTTCTGCACGGAGATTGATGACTTACGCAGAAAGAGCATAATTCTGATTCAGAAATAATCACGTCGAATTCATGTTGTCTTCGTGGATTAATTGGCTAGCAAATCTGCGCAAATCACCGATTGTTCTCTGCTAAACCGATGAACTGCATTGAATTGGTGGACAATGCTTTGTTTCATGTAAATTTTGGCAAGAGTGAGCAGGTTTTTCTGTGATCCGAGAACGCGATGACTTCCAGTGCGTTGAGGTCCATTTCGTTTGATGATTTGCAATGCGGAAAATCTGTGGACGCCTACATCACACGTACTGAAGTAAGTTAGCTCGAGTGTCTGCTCTGCGCCTCAATTCTTGTTGATCGTGCAAATGAAATGTGATGTTCTTAATGTAACAGCTAACGGATATTCGATAATGCGTCCAGCAAACTTACTGTGAGCTTGAACTACTGTCTCTCGTGGGTGAGGCGACTTGGATGCAAATCGGTGCAGATCTGTGCGACCGTGATTTACCTGATACCATGAATAGGGGCGAACATACTAGGAAGCTGTTCTACACTACTTCGTATACTTACCGCTGCGTTTTGAGCATAATCCACAGCTTCTCTTTTTTTGTGACAACAATTCCACATTTTTTTCTGAGTATATCAAACTGTATGCCCGAATGTGCCTAAATTACTTGAAAATGGAGAACATTTGGAACAATTTCAGCATTGTCCATTTGCAAGTCGCCATTTAATTGTGACACATTCTAGACAAATGAGGATTGCTTTCTGTTGGGTTTCTGAGTTAAAATAAGCTAACCAAAACTGAGGCGCGCAGCCCAAACTTTTGGGTAAATACTGACATGAGTATTGATAGAATGACCATCCCGGGTTACTTGTGTCTACCGCCCGTAAGCATGGGATTCTACGAAGTGCTGCGAATCTGCGTGAAGTCTGGGATAACCAACGAATCGATGTCTTCCAATGAATTACTCGAAAAATCCTGTTTCGTTTTAGAAAGTGAATATCGTTCATACAGAGGTGAACGTTCTGAAGGATGTTGGACGCTGTGTTACAGTTAAATGTGGACTTTAACGAAATCCCATATATATTTGCCGTCGATTTTGTGGAACAGTGCTCGTTATCCAAATGCCTGGACAGATTTTATGAATCCTCCAGGGAATCTTCTATAAATCGGATAAACTCGCTGTTAATGATTTGCACAAATTTATTCTCTTAACTTGTTATGGATCCCTAAAGAGGGTTTTTATTTTCATTCAATGAATCTGTCGTAGGATTGGCCCCACTCGGACGAAAAAACGACAAGTTAATTGTGGCAGATTTTTTATACAGCACTGTTGCATTTATCAACCTGCATTCACCGAAGTTTTAGGGCCAAGAATGTGGGAATTGCTGATACTTTCCCGAGGTTTTAGCCAAATCGCTTAATATATGACGAACAACCAAATCGCGAATGATGACGAGGATTGCGCTCACACACATGCAGCTGATTGGTAGGATACGGCAAACAGTGAATAGTCTTACGTGTGGTCGATTTAGCTGACGGGGGGTATTGTAGCTTTTATAAACTCAGGTCCGACAGGATTTTCGGACTACGTTTTGGTAGTTGGGATGAGCTGACAGCATCGAAGGAAGGACCATGCTTGAATGTTCCAAGGCACATCCATTGCCCATACACACAACTCTGAAAAACAATATCACTACCATAGCACGAATAGTTGTCAATAATGATCAACTTTCAGCTTTATCATCGAAGTGTCATATAACATCGTCATTAATTTAGATGGTTCATGTTGAGTCTGGATTCCTGCATCAGCTAACTTCCCTTCACATTAGGTGACTATTCCGAATAACAACCATTGAAACTTCCACCAAGTAGGTTGGTTCACTGTGGGCTGGGCACTATGATCAGCATCAGTTTGCTATAACTGCCTACCTTCCGGCACCTTAATATGGTGGGTCCATGACATCAAATGATGTTCTAGCTGACTCGAAAACACATGGCTATCCACGTTCTTTATACTAAGGTACCGAAAGTTTTGGTGAACCTAGCAAATAAAACAACGATCTCCCTTGGTTGCCTAGGCCTGGGGAAAAAATCCGATTCCTCAAAGAAATACCGCAATTTTCCTTGGCCGAAAAAGTGTGCACGTGCGAGCATATATTTAATATAT